>NW_025534267.1:0-72500 GCF_020615455.1 Coregonus clupeaformis
TTTGCCAACCATAATCATGATGATTACGATTATGGTGATGATAATGATGATGGTGGTGGTGATGATGATGATGATGATGGTGATGATAGTGATTAATGCGCTGTTGTCAATAAACGAAAGGAGCACAACGGGGATCGGAATGTTGACGGTCTGTAAAATGAGGTTGTTTTTATCGTATGCTATTATGTATTGATTTTTACATTACATTTTTTCACTCTTTACCTTAAATGTTTTCACCCTCTAATGCAACCTCTCACCCTCTCCACCTTTCCACCTCTCCCTCCACCTCTCCTCTTCTTCTCCTCTCCCTCCACCACTCCCTCTCCTCTCATCCAAGTCTCTCCTCTCCTCACCTCCTTCTCCCTCTCCCTCCCACATCACCTCTCCCCTCCTCTCTCTCCTCTCTCTCTCCTCCTCCTCTTTCCACCTCTCCTCTCCTCTCCCCTCCACCTCTCCACCTCTTATCTCCTCCATATCTCCTCTCCCTCCTCTCTCTCCCTCCAACTCTCCTGTTCTCTCCCTTCAACCTCTCCTCTCCACCTCACCTCTCATATCCTCTCCCTCCACCTCTCCTCTCCTCTCCCTCCACCTCTCCTCCTCCATCCACCTCTCCTCTCATCTCTCCATGTCTCCTCTACCCATCTCCCCTCTCCCTCCACCTCTCCAGTGCTCTCCCTCAATCTCTCCTCTCCTCTCCCTCCGTCTCACATCTCCTCTCCCTCAACGTCTCCTCTCCCTCCACCTCTCCTCTCCTCTCCCTCCACCTCTCCTCTCCAACCACCTCTCATCTCCTCTCCCTCCACCTCTCCTCTCCTCTCCCTCCACCTCTCCTCTCCAACCACCTCTCCTCTCCTCTACCTCCACCTCACCTCTACCTCCACCTCACCTCTCCCTCCATCTCTACTCTCCTGTCACCTCTTCTCTCCATCCACCTCTCCTTTCCTTTCACTCCACCTCTCCCTCCACCTAACCTCAACCTCCATCTCCTTCTTCTCCCATCCCACTCTTTACCTCCACTCTTCTCTTCCCCCATCTCTACTCTTCCTCCACCACTCCTCTCCCTCCACCTCTCCTCTCCCTCCATCTCTCCTCCCTAACGCAAACTCTCCACCCCTCCAGCTCTCCCTCCAAGTCTCCTCCTCTCCTCTCTCCTCCAACTCTCCCTCCTCTCCGTCCAAGTCTCCTCCTCTCCTCTCCCTCCACCTCTCCACCTCTCATCTCCCTCCACATCTCCTCTACCCTTCTATCCTCTCCCTCCACGTCTCCTCCTCTGTTTCCACCTCTCCACTCCCTCCACCTCTCCTCTCCTCTCCTCTCCTTCCACCTCTCCTCTCCCTCCACATATCCTTTAACGCAACCTCTCCACCTCTCCACCTCTCCACCTCTCCACTTCTACCTCCACCTCTACCTCTCCTCTCTCCCTCAACTCTACTCTCTCTCCATCCAAGTCTCCTCCTCTCCTCTCCTACCTCCTCTCCTCTCCCTCCACCTCTCATCCTCTCCTTCCACACTACTCTCCACACCCTCTTCTCCTCACACTCTCCTCTCCCTCCACCCCTCATCTCCTCTCTCTTCACTTTTCATCTCCTCTCCTCTCTATCCACCACTCCTCTCCCTCCACCTCTCCTCTCCCCCATCTCCTCTCCTCTCCTCTCCTCTCCTCTCCTCTCCCTCCTCTCTCTCCTCTCCTCTCCTCTCCTCTCCTCTCCTCTCCCTCTCCTCTCCTCTCCCTCTCCTCTCTCTCCTCTCCTCTCCTCTCCTCTCCTCTCCTCTCCTCTCCTCCTCTCACTCTCCTCTCCTCCTCCCTCCTCTTCTCTTCCTCACCTCTCCTCTCCTCTCCACCACCTCTCCTCTCTCTCCTCCCTCACCTCTCCTCTCCTCTCAGTCCACCTCTCCTCTCCCTCCACTCTTCTCTCCCTCCACCTTTCCTTCCCTCTACCTCCACCTCTCCTCTTCCCTGATCTCTCCTCTCCTCTCCCTCCACCTCTCCTCTCAATCCACTTCTCCCCTCTCCCTCCACCTCTCCTCTCCCTCCATCTCTCTTCTAAGTAGCAAACTCTCCCCTCCCATCTCTCCTCCAACTCTCCTCCTCTCTCCTCTCCTCAACTCTCCTCTCCTCTCCGTCCGTCTCCTCCTCTCCCTCTCCCTCCACCTCTCCACCTCTCATCTCCCTCCACATCTCCTCTACCCTTCTATCCTCTCCCTTCACGTCTCCTCCTCTGTTTCCACCTCTCCACTCCCTCCACCTCTCCTCTCCTCTCCTCTCCTTACACCTCTCCTCTCCCTCCACATATCCTTTAACGCAACCTCTCTACCTCTCCACCTCTCCACCTCTCCACCTCTCCACCTCTCCACCTCTCCACTTCTACCTCCACCTCACCTCCTCTCCTCCTCTCCCTCCACCTCTACTCTCTTCTCCATCCAAGTCTCCTCCTCTCCTCTCACTCCTCCTCTCCTCTCCCTCCACCTCTCATCCTCTCCTTCCACCACTACTCTCCCGCCACCTCTCTTCTCCTCCACCTCTCCTCTCCCTCCCATCTCCTCTCCTCTTCGCCTTCATCTCTCTCCTCTCTCTCCACCACTCCTCTCCCTCCACCTCTCCTCTCCCCCATCTCTCCTCTCCTCTCCCTCCACCTCTCCTCTTCTCTTCCTCCACCTCTCCTCTCCTCTCCCTCCACCTCTCCTCTCCTCTCCCTCCCTTCACCTCTCCTCTCCTCTCAGTCCACCTCTCCTCTCCCTCCACCTCTTCTCTCCCTCCACCTTTCCTCCCCTCTACCTCCACCTCTCCTCTTCCCTGATCTCTTCTCTCCTCTCCCTCCACCTCTCCTTTCCACCTCTCCTCTCCCTCCACTTCTACTCTCCACCTCTCCTCTCCCTCCACCTCTCCTCTCCACCTCTCCTCTACCTCCACCTCTCGTCTCCTCTCCCTCCACCTCTCCTCTACCTCCACCTCACCTCTCCCCTCCATCTCTCCTCTCCTGTCACCTCTCCTCTCCATCCACCTCTCCTTCACTCCACCTCGCCCTAAACCTCACTCTCCAACTCTCCTCTCTCCCATCATACCTTTCCCTCCACAGCTCCTCTTCCCCATCTCTCCTCTCCCTCCACCTCTCCTCTCCTCTCCCTCCATCTCTCCTCTCCATCGACCTCTCCTCTCATCTCCCTCCATCATCTCCTCTCCCCATCTCCCATCTCCCTCCACCTCTCCTCTCCTCTCCATCCAGCTCTCCTCTCCAACCACCTCTCCACTCCTCACCCTCCACCTCTCCTCTACCTCCACCTCACCTCCCCCTCAACCTCTCCTCTCCCTCCACCTCTCCACTCCCATCACCTCTTCTCTCCATCCACTTCTCCTTTCCTTTCACGCCACCTCTCCCTCCACCTAACTTCACCCTCCACCTCTCCTCTTCCGATCCACCTTTACCTCCAACCTCTCAATCAAACTCTCTACCTCTCCATCTCTCCCTCTAACTCTCCTCCTCTCTCCCTCTCCTCCAGCTCTCACTCCTCTCCCCCACCTCTCCTCTCCCTCCCTCCATCTCTCCCTCTCTCCTACCTCTCCTCTCCTCTCTGTCCTCCTCTCCCCTCTCCCTCCTCTCCCTCCACCTCCCTCTCCCTCCAGCTCTCCTCTCCCTCCACATCTACTCTAACGCAACCTCTCCACCGCTCCATCTCTCCCTCCAACTCTTCTCCTTACCTCCTCTCCCTCCAGCTCTCCTCTCCTCTCCCTCTACCTCTCCTCTCCCTCTCTCCACCTCTCCTCTCCTCTCTTCCTCCTCTCCTCTACCTCCTCTCCCGCCACCTCTCCTCCCCCTCCACCTCTCCTCCTGCTCTCCTCTCACTCCAACTCACCTCTTCCTCCTCTTCTTCTCCCTCCACCTATCCTCTCCCTCCAACTCTCCTCTCCTCTCCCTCCACCTCTCCTCTCCTCTCTTTCCACATTTCCTCTCCCTCCACCTCTCTTCTCCTCTCCCTCCTCCTCTCCTCTTCTTCCACCTCTCCCTCCACCTCTCCCTCCTCTCCCTCTCCCTCCACCTCTCCTCTCCTCTCCTCTCCTCTCTCTCCACCCCTCTCCCTTCACCTCTCCTCTCCTCTCTTCCTCCTCTCCTCTCCCTCCTCTCCCTCCACCTCTCCTCCCCCTCCACCTCTCCTCCTGCTCTCCTCTCACTCCAACTCACCTCTTCCTCCTCTTCTTCTCTCCCTCCACCTATCCTCTCCCTCCAACTCTCCTCTCCTCTCCCTCCACCTCTCCTCTCCTCTCTTTTCACATTTACTCTCCCTCCACCTCTCTTCTCCTCTCCCTCCTCCTCTCCTCTTCTTCCACCTCTCCCTCCACCTCTCCCTCCTCTCCCTCCACCTCTCCTCTCCTCTCCTCTCCTCTCTCTCCACCCCTCTCCCTTCACCTCTCCTCTCCCTCCATCTCCCCTCTCCCTCCACCTCTCCTCTCCTATCTCTCCACCTCTCCTCTCCCTCCATCTCCCCTCTCCTCTCCTCTTCCCTCCTCTCCTCTCCTCTCCTCTCCTCTCCTCTCCTCTCTCTCCTCTCCTCTCCCTCTCCTCTCCTCTCCTCTTCTCCTCTCCCTCTCCTCTCCTCTCCTCTCCTCTCCTCTCTCCTCTCCTCTCCTCTCCTCTCCCTCTCCTTCCTCTCCTCTCCTCTCCTCTCCTCTCCTCTCCTCTCCTCTCCTCTCCTCTCCTCTCCTCTCCTCTCCTCTCTCTCCTCTCTCTCCTCTCCTCTCTTCTCTTCTCTTCTCCTCTCCTCTCCTCCTCCTCTCCTCTCCTCTCCTCTCCTCTCCTCTCCTCTCCTCTCCTCTCCTCTCCTCTCCTCTCCTCTCCTCTCCCTCACCTCTCCTCTTGTGTGCTCTAGGGTAACAGTGTCTAGATGGAATTTGTATTTGTGGTCCTGGCAACTGGACCTTTTTTGGAACACCATTATTTTTGTCTTACTGAGATTTACTGTCAGGGCCCCAGGTCTGACAGAATCTGTGCAGAAGATCTAGGTGCTGCTGCTTATACCCTCCTTGGTTGGGACAGAAGCACCAGATCGTCAGTAAACAGTAGACATTTGACTTCAGATTATTTTAGGGTGAGGCCAGAATGGCAGACTGTTCTAGTGCCTCGCCAATTCGTTGATATATTTGTTGAAGAGGGTGTGGTTAGAAGCTGCATCCCTGTCTCACCCCGTCTTGTGGAAAGAAATGTGTGTGTGTTTTTTGCCAGTTTTTACCGCACACTTGTTGTTTGTGTACATGGATTTATAATGTTGTATGTTTTTCCCACAACACGCTTTCCTATCAATTTGTATAGGCAGACCCTCATGCCAAATTGAGTCAAAGCTTTTTTTATCAACAAAGCATGAGAAGACTTTGCCTTTGCTTTGGGTTTCTTTGTTGTCAATTAGGGGTGTGCAGGGTGAATATATGGTCTGTCATACAGTAATTTGGGTAAAAGCCAGATTTTACATTTGTGCTCAGTACATTGTTTTCACTGAGGACATGTACTAAGTCTCAATTTAATGGTAATGCAGAGGATTTTCCACTTTTTTGGATTGGGGGGTCAGTTACTTGGATTGGGGGTGTTTGCTGTTACTTACAACAGTCATGCTAATCACATTAACACACATTAGCTCAACCTTCCAGTATACGGGACACCGATCCGAGAGGTTAATTTAATAGAGTGGGTTAGGTCTGCTCTATACCAAATTAGTGCATACCCCGGAGTCACTTCCCTGTTTTACACTTGGTCGTTTGATGGATGGGACTACCAGCTCTCTGTAACCTAGAGGGCAACCAGTGGGTCCATCTCCTCTATACCATTTTTCTTGTAGGATGACAATGTCTGTATTTCCAATTTCTTTGACGAAGTCTGGGTTCCTGCTCTTTATGCCAAAGGCAGATGACCTCAGACCTTGTATATTCCAGGATGAGATGTGTTCCATAGTGTCTAGTGTTGTTTATGTATGGTTTAGGCTCAGACCATAGATACAGATCTTTAACATGGATATATACATATATCCCTCTATCTCCCTCCCTCCCTCCCTCCCTCCCTCCCTCCCTCCCTCCCTCCCTCCCTCACATATGGGGAGAAGGATTGAGATGGAGGAAGTGAAGGAGTGAGTGAGACAGAAGTGAAAGAGGGACAGAGGAAAGAGAGGGAAGGAGAGAGAAAAAGGGAGAGTGAGAGAGAGAGAAAGAGAGAAAGAGAGAGAGAGAGAGACAGAGAGAGAGAGAGAGAGAGAGAGAGAGAGAGAGAGAGAGAGAGAGAGAGAGAGAGTTATTCTAACTCAATCAGCATGACAGAGTGATCTCCAGCCTTGTCCTCGTCAACACTCTCACCTGTGTTAACAAGAGAATCACTGACATGATGGCAGCTGGTCCTTTTGTGGCAGGGCTGAAATGCAGTGGAAGGTTTTTTGGGGATTAAGTTCATGTTCATGGCAAAGAGGGACTTTGCAATTAATTGCAATTCATCTGATCACTCTTCATGACATTCTGGAGTATATGCAAATTGCCATCATCAAAACCGAGGCAGCAGACTTTGTGAAAATTAGTATTTGTGTCATTCTCAAAACTTTTGACCACGACTGTACATATCTATGTTCATCCAGTCTTGACTGACAATCTCTGTGTGACAAGGAGAGGGCTGATCCAAGGCCGTATCTGTCGATCTACCACTCCATCACTGTCTCCCTCTCTCCCCCCGCTGTGTTGTTCCATCCATCCATCTCTCATCTCTCCAGCTTTTATCTCTCCATCTCCCTCACAATAGAGGGAGTAATAAGAACCCTATCCCGCCGTGTGCCTCCCGCCCTCCACCCTTCCCTCCCATCATCTCTCGCTAAAAGAGACAGTGAAAAATCCATTCATCTATTCCTGTCTCTACCCCCCTCCCCCCCTCCCCCATTCCTCCTCTCCATCACCCCCTCCCTCTCTCCACAGGACTGTCTGTTCCCGCTGTGACATATATCTCTCCATCTTTTTTATATAACAACATCAGCTTTAAAACCATACCTCAGTTTATTTCCTCTTTCATGTGTTCTGTTTTGTTTTGTTGGTTCCTTATTTATAAAGAGGCTGAGTGGACAAAACATTATGAACACCTGCTCTTTCCATGACATAGACTGACCAGGTGCATCCAGGTGAAATCTATGATCCCTTACTGATGTCACTTGTTAAATCCACTTCAACCAGTGTAGATGAAGGGGAGGAGACAGGTCAAAGAAGGATTTTTTAAGCCTTGAGACAATTGAGACATGGGATTGTGAATGTGTGTGTATGTGCAGGAACTCTGTGCTTTTGTCTTGAAGCTAAAATGTAATGGGTGTACAGACGTGAAAATAAACTATTTAATTGTCTGCACATGCTTGTGAATTGTTTTTTTTACGCAAGAGTGTAATATGGTAGATTCATGAAGAGTTGCTTAATGTTAGCTAGTAGTAGGGAGGGGCAGAGAAAGAGAGAGAGAGAGAGAGAGAGAGAGAGAGAGAGAGAGAGAGAGAGAGAGAGAGAGAGAGAGAGAGAGAGAGAGAGAGAGAGAGAAGAGAGAGACAGAGAGAGAGAGAGAGAGAGAAGAGAGAGACAGAGAGAGAGAGAGAGAGAGAGAGAGAGAGAGAGACAGAGAGAGAGACAGAGAGAGAGACAGAGACAGAGACAGAGAGAGAGAGAGAGAGAGAGAGAGAGAGAGAGAGAGAGAGAGAGAGAGAGAGAGAGAGAGAGAGAGAGAGAGAGAGAGAGAGAGAGAGAGAGAGAGAGAGAGAGTGAGAGAGAGAGAGAGAGAGAGAGAGAGAGAGAGAGAGAGAGAGAGAGAGAGAGAGAGAGAGAGAGAGAGAGAGAGAGTGAGAGGCACTCATCCCCCACAGTGGCTAACATCAGAGCACCCACACACACACATACAGGGGAGATGGATGAAACGGAGAGAGGGTTTGAGAGGATGGGGAGATGGTGTACCTGACCACTGTACTCTACTGCACTGACCAATGTGACTGACCCAAAATTATGAAAATTCTTGACCATGTTCAGACTCAGTGAGCATAGCCTTGCTAATGAGAATGGCCGACGTAGGCAGACCTGGCTCTCAAGAGAAGACAGGCTATGTGCACACTGCCCACAAAATGAGGTGGAAAATGAGCTGCACTTCATAACCTCCAAATGTATGACAATATTAGAGACATACACTGAGTGTACAAAACATTAGGAATACCTGCTCTTTCCATGACATAGACTGACCAGGGGAATCCAGGTAGATCAGTGTAGATTAAGGGGAGGTGAAAGGGAGGTGAAAGGTTAAAGAAGGATTTTTAAGCCTTGAGACAATTGAGAGATGGATTGTGTATGTGTGCCATTCAGAGGGTGAATAGGCAAGACAAAATATTTAAGTGCCTTTGAACGGGGTATGGTAGTAGGTTTGTGTCAAGAACTGCAACGCTGCTGGGTTTTTCACACACAACAGTTTCCCATGTGTATCAAGAGAGACTCTGCATGCAGAATTATGCAAAAATATCCTCCTTGTACAACAAAAAACACAAAATAATGCATGCGGAGCAGAATTAGGCAGATTCCCGCTAATTATCCATATCCAGAAAAGTGCCGTTAAATTCTATAACCACTTAAAAGGAAGTGATTCCCAAACCTTCCATAACAAAGCCATCACCTACAGAGAGGTGAACCTCTGTAGGTGAACCTGGAGTTTTATATATACAAAAAAATGTATGCACGCATGACTGTAAGTCGCTTTGGATAAAAGCGTCTGCTAAATGGCATATTATTATTATTATTATTATTATTATATCACTTTCACTTCTAGAGGCTTTAACAACGGCTTCCAAACTGGCCATGACAACAGGGCAAAACAGACCAAAAGGACATGGCAAAACAGACCAAAAGGACATGGCAAAACAGACCAAAAGGACATGGCAAAACAGACCAAAAGGACATGGCAAAATGCTCAACCATTAAAGTTGTAAGAGTTGCTGCCACTCCAATCTGTCTCCTATACACTCCAATCTGTCCCCTATACACTCCAATCTGTCCCCTATACACTCCAATCTGTCCCCTATACACTCCAATCTGTCCCCTATACACTCCAATCTGTCCCCTATACACTCCAATCTGTCCCCTATACACGTTGAATGTTGGGGCACTACTACCAATGTTTACTGTTCATTTTTTTTATTGTTTATTTGACTTTTGTTTATTATCTACTTCACTTGCTTTGGCAATGTTAACATGTGTTTCGCATGCCAATAAAGCCCTTTGAATTTAATTGAAATCGAATTTGAAATTGACAGATAGAGAGAGAGAGACTCTGCATTTAGAATTCTGCAAAAATATATTCTGTGTATCCTCTGTGTATCCTCTGTGTATCCTCTGTGTATCCTCTGTGTATCCTCTGTGTATCCTCTGTCTCTCTCTGAAAAGAAAACTGCAGGACTATTCTTCTATTCATCTCCATCCCTCACCTTGTTTTTCCCTCCTCCCCCCTCTCTTTCTTTGTCTCAATCTGTCTTTCTTCCTCCATTGTTTTCCCCATTAGTTGTTGTCATTATCCTGACATTATCCTGTCATTATCCTGTCATCATCCTGACTAGATAGAACTGCCAAAGGGGGTAGAGTTGCAATCTACTGTAGAGATAGCCTGCAGAGCTCCATCATACTATCCAGGTCTGTAGCCCAAACAGTTTGAGCTTCACTTCCAAAAATCCACCTTTCCAGAAATAAATCTCTCACTGTTGCCGCGCTACAGACCCCCTCAGCCCCCAGCTGTGCCCTGGACACCATATGTGAAACTTGATTGCCCCCATCTATCCTCAGAGTTCGTACTGCTTGGTGACCTAAATTGGGATATGCTTAACACCCCGGCCATCCTACAATCTAAACTAGATGCCCTCAATCTCACACAAATTATCAACGAACCTACCAGAGTACAACCCCTAAATCCGTAAACATGGGTACCCTCATAGATATCATCCGACTAACTTACCCTCTAAATACACCTCTGCTGTCTTCAACCAGGATCTCAGCGATCACTGCCTTATTGCCTGCGTCCGTAGGTCCGCTGGTCAAACGACCACCCCTATCACTGTCAAACGCTCCCAAAAACACTTCAGCGAGCAGGCCTTCCTAATTGACCTGGCCCAGGTATCCTGGATGGATATAGATCTCATTCCGTCAGTAGAGGATGCCTGGTTGTTCTTTAAAAGTAATTTCCTCTCAATCTTAAATAGACATGCCCCATTCAAAAAATACAGAACTAAGAACAGATATAGCCCCTGGTTCTCCTCAGACTTGACTGCCCTTGACCAGCACAAAAACATCCTGTGGCGTACTGCATTAGCATCAAATAGTCCCCCGTGATATGCAACTTTTCAGGGAAGTTAGGAACCAATATACACAAGCAGTTAGGAAAGCAAAGGCTAACTTTTTCAAACAGAAATTTGCATCCTGTAGCACTAACTCCAAAAAGTTTTGGGACACTGTAAAGTCCATGGAAAATAAGAGCACTTCCTCCCAGCTGCCCACTGCACTGAGGCTAGGAAACACTATCACCACCGATAAATCTACAATAATCGAGAATTTCAACAAACATTTTGCTACGGTTTGGCCATGCTTTCCACCTGGCTACCACTACCCCGGCCACCAGCTCTGCACCTCCGCTGCAACTTGCCCCATGCCCCCCCGCTTCTCCTTCACACAAATCCAGACAGCTGATGTTCTAAAAGAGCTGCAAAATCTGGACCCCCACAAATCATCTAGGGCTAGACAATCTGGACCCTTTCTTTCTAAAACTAGCACCTCGAAATTGTCGCAAACCCCTATTACTAGCCTGTTCAACCTCTCTTCGTAACGTCTGAGATCCCCAGAGATTGAAAGCTGCCGCGGTCATCCCCCTCTTCAAAGGGGGTGACACTCGAGATCCAAACTGTTACAGACCCATATCCATCCTGCCCTGCCTTCCAAAAGTTTTTGAAAGCCAAGTCAACAAACAGATCACCGACCATTTCGAATCCCACCGTACCTTCTCCGCTATGCAATCCGGTTCGAGCTGGTCATGGGTGCACTTCAGCCACGCTCAAGGTCCTAAATGATATTATAACCGCGATCGATAATAGACAGTACTGTGCAGCCAAGTTTTCATTGACCTGGCCAAGGCTTTCGACTCTGTCAACCACCGCATTCTTATTGGCAGACTAAATAGCCTTGGTTTCTCAAATGACTGCCTCGCCTGGTTCACCAACTACTTCTCAGATAGAGTTCAATGCGTCAAATCGAGGGCCTGTTGTCTGGACCATGGCAGTCTCTATGGGGGTGCCACAGGGTTCAATTCTTGGGCCAACTCTTTTCTCTGTGTATATCAATGACGTCGCTCTTGCTGCTGGTGACTCTCAGATCCACCTCTACGCAGACGACACCATTTTGTATACATCTGGCCCTTCATTGGACACTGTGTTAACAAACCTCCAAACGAGCTTCAATTCCATACAACACTCCTTCAGTAGCCTCCAACTGCTCTTAAACACTAGTAAAACTAAATGCATGCTCTTCAACCGAACGCTGCTTGCACCCGCCCACCCGACTAGAATCACTACTCTAGACGGGTCTGACCTAGAGTATGTGGACAACTACAAATATCTAGGTGTCTGGTTAGACTGTAAACTCTCCTTCCAGACTCACATTAAGAATCTCCAATCCAAAGTTAAATCTAGAATCGGTTTCCTGTTTCAGAACAAAGCCTCCTTCACTCATGCTGCCAAACATGCCCTCGTGAAACTGACTATCCTACCGATCCTTGACTTCGGCGATGTCATTTACAAAATAGCCTCCAACACTCTACTCAGCAAATTGGATGTTGTCTATCACAGTGCCATCCGTTTTGTCTCCAAAGCCCCTTATAATACCCACCACTGTGACCTGTACGTTCTTGTTGGCTGGTCCTCACTACATATTCGTCGCCAAACCCACTGGCTCCAGGCCATCTATAAATCACTGCTAGGCAAATCCCCGCCTTATCTTAGCTCATTGGTCACCATAGCAACACCCACCCGTAGTCTGCGCTCCAGCGTGGTATATCTCACTGGTCATCCCCAAAGCCAACACCTCCTTGGCCGCAATTCCTTCCAGTTCTCTGCTGCCAATGACTGGAACAAATTGCAAAATCTCTGAAGCTGGAGACACTTATCTCCCTCACTAACTTTAAGCATCAGTTGTCAGAGCACCTTACCGATCACTGCACCTGTACACAGCCCATCTGAAATTAGCCCGCCCAACTACCTCATCCCTATATTGTTATTTATTTTGCTCATTTGTACCCCAGTATCTCTATTTGCACATAATCTCTTGCACATCATTCCAGTGTTAATACTAAATTGTAATTATTTTGCACTATAGCCTATTTTATTGCCTTACCTCCATAACTTGCTAAATTTGCACACTGTATATTAATTGTATTTTTGTTGTATTTTTGACTTTGTTTTACCCCATATGTAACTCTGTGTTGTTGTTTTTATCGCACTGCTTTGCTTTATCTTGGCCAGGTCGCAGTTGTAAATGAGAACTTGTTCTCAACTGGTTTACCTGGTTAAATAAAGGTGAAATAAAAAAATAAAAAAAACATTATCCTGTCATTATCCTGTCATCATCGTGTCATTATCATGTCATTATCCCATCATTATCCTGCCATTATCCCGATATTATCCTGACATTATCCTATCATTATCATGTCATTATTATGCCATTATCTCATCATTATCCTGTCATTATCCCATCATTATCCAGTCATTCTCATGACATTATCCCATCATTATCATGTAGTTATCCTGACATTATCCTGTCATTATCCTGTTGTTATCCTGTCATTATCCTGATTTATCCTGGCATTATCATGTCATTATCCTGTCATTACCATGTAATTATCCTATCATTATCCTGTCATCATCCTGTCATTATCTTGACATTATCCTGACATTATCCTGACGCAACAGAGCACGGAAGTTACATACAGACAAACACACACATTTAGACAAACACACACATTTAGACAAACGCACACATTTAGACAAATGCGCACATTTAGACAAACGCACACATTTAGACAAACGCACACATTTAGACAAATGCACACATTTAGACAAACGCACACATTTAGACAAATGCACACATTTAGACAAACGCACACATTTAGACAAACACACACATTTAGATAAACTTACAGATTTCGATAAACGCACATATTTAGACAACATAAAATAAATGCACTGTTGGTTAAGGGCTGTAAGTAAGCATTTCACTGCAATGTCTGCACCTGTTGTATTCGGCGCATGTGACCAATAAAATTTGATTTGAAAATTTGATTTGATTTGAAACACACACATTTAGATAAACACACACATTTAGATAAACTTACAGATTTCGATAAACGCACATATTTAGACAAACGCACACATTTAGACAAACACACACATTTAGACAAACACACACATTTAGACAGAACACACACATTTAGACAAACACACACATTTAGACAAACACACACATTTAGACAGAACACACACATTTAGACAAACACACACATTTAGACAAACGCACACATTTAGACAAACACACACATTTAGACAAACGCACACATTTAGACAAACACACACATTTAAACAAACACACACATTTAGACAAATGCACACATTTAGTCAAACGCACACATTTAGACAAACACACACATTTAGACAAACGCACGTATTTAGACAAACACCCACATTTAAACAAACACCCAAATTTAAACAAACGCACACATTCAGACAAACACACACATTCAGACAAACACACACATTTAGACAAACACACACACATTTAGACAAACGCACACATTTAGACAAATGCACACATTTAGACAAACGCACACATTTAGACAAATGCACACATTTAGACAAACACACACATTTAGATAAACACACACATTTAGATAAACTTACAGATTTCGATAAACGCACATATTTAGACTAACGCACACATTTAGACAAACACACACATTTAGACAAACGCACGTATTTAGACAAACACACACATTTAAACAAACACACAAATTTAAACAAACGCACACATTTAGACAAACACACACACATTTAGGCAAACACACCCATTTAGACAAACACACACATTCAGACAGAACACACACACTCAGAAAATACTGAAAATAAATAACGCTGACAAATGAATATGCATAAGCTGGAACATTAAACACATAAACACATTTGTTTTACTATCTTTGTGGAGACCAAACAATTTATTCCCATTCAAAATCCTATTTTCCCTTAACCCCTAACCCTAAATCTAACCCCAAACCTATAACCACTATCCCCTAATCCTAATTCTAACCTTAACCAGAGATGGTCAGTATTTCTCTTACATGTATTTGAAATACATCTTTTAATTGCTCCCGAGTATTTTGTCATTAGAATTAGAACGGGCTGAACTAAACTGCAATTTATTTTTGCATTTTTTGTTTTTTTATAGCGGTTCACATTTTGTGCCCCCCTTTCACCCTGCATTGGTATCAGAGGTCTGATAGCACTATGGTGTGATAAAAGCGTCTGCTAAATGAACAAAATATAAATGTATATGTAAAAAATGTACAATTGCAAAACATGATGAGTGTTACTCTAATGCACTCCGCCCCGAAACAATACCCAGTGTGCTTTGCAGTTCATTTTTGGTATGCTCATTTTCACATATATATTTTGGTCATTTGGCAGACACTCTTATCCAGAGTGACTTGCTCAACTAAGGTAGTTAAACAACAACATATCACAGTCATAGCAAGTAAAATGTTTTTGTAACCGTTACTGAGAATGTTGTTGTTGTTCGGGCCGGCTACTTGCAAATGTATTTTTGTATTTTAAAATACAAAATAGATGTATTTGAATTAAATACATTACAAAATGCAAGTATTTTTTTTAGTTAGATTAATTGATCTTTATGGTATTTTGTAGTTTTAGTTAGATTCATTAATCTTTATGGAGGGAGGAGACATGGGTGAGACATGGGGAGGGCGGAGACATGGTGGAGACATTGGGAGACATGGGGGAGGAGGGGGAGACATGGGGAGGAGGGGGAGACATGGGGAGGAGACATGAGAGAGACATGGGGTAGGAGGGGGAGACATGGCGGAGGAGGGAGGAGACATGGGAGGGGGAGGCATGGGGGAGACATGGGGGAGAAGGGGGGAGACATGGGGGAGGGGGGAGGCATGGGGGAGACATGGGGGAGAAGGGGAGACATGGGGGAGTGTGGAGGCATGGGGGAGACATGGGGTAGGAGGGGAGACATGGGGGGAGGAGGGGGAGACATGGGGAAACATGGGGTAGGAGGGGGGAGACATGGGGGAGGAGGGGAGACATGGGGGAGGAGGGGGGAGACATGGGGGAAACATGGGGGAGGAGGTTGGAGACATGGGGGAGGAGGCATGGGAGGAGGGGGAGACATGGGGGGAAACATGGGGTAGGAGGGGGGAGACATGGGGTAGACATGGGGGAGGAGGGGGGAGACATGGGGGAGGGGGGAGGCATGGGGGAGACATGGGGTAGGAGGGGGAGACATTGGGGGAAACATGGGGGAGGAGACATGGCGGAGGAGGGAGGAGACATGGGGGAGGGGGAGGAGACATGGGGGAAACATGGGGTAGGAGGGGGAGACATGGGGGAAACATGGGGTAGGAGGGGGAGACATGGGGTAGACATGGGGGAGGAGACATGGGGGAGGAGGGGGAGACATGGGGGAGGGGGAGGAGACATGGGGGGAGACATGGGGTAGACATGGGGGGAGGAGACATGGGGAGGAGGGGGGAGACATGGGGGAGGAGGGAGGAGACATGGGGGAGGAGGGGGGGAGACATGGGGGGAGGAGGGGAGGAGACATGGGGGGAGGAGGGGGGAGACATGGGGGAAACATGGGGTAGGAGGGAGGAGACATGGGGGAAACATGGGGTAGGAGGGGAGACATGGGGTAGACATGGGGAGGAGACATGGGGGGAGGAGGGGGAGACATGGGGAGGAGGGGGGAGACATGGGGGAGGAGGGGGGAAACATGGGGTAGGAGGGGAGACATGGGGTAGACATAGGGGGAGAGACATGGGGGAGGCATGGGGGAGACAAGGGGTAGGAGGGGTAGGCATGGGGGAAAAATGGGGGAGGAGACATGGGGTAGGAGGGAGACATGGGGAGGGGGAGGCATGGGGGAGACATGGGGAGGAGGGGGGAGACATGGGGGGAAACATGGGGTAGGAGGGGGAGACATGGGGGTAGACATGGGGGAGGAGGGGGAGACATGGTGGAGGGGGGAGACATGGGGGAGGGGGAGACATGGGGGAGACATGGGGTAGGAGGGGGAGACATGGGGGAAACATGGGGGGAGGAGGGGGGAGACATGGGGGAAACATGGGGTAGGAGGGGGAGACATGGGGGAAACATGGGGAGGAGGGGGGAGACATCGGGGAGGGGGAGGCATGGGGGAGGAGGGGGAGACATGGGGGAAACATGGGGTAGGAGGGGGAGACATGGGGGTAGACATGGGGAGGAGGGAGACATGGGGGAGGAGGGGGAGACATGGGGTAGACATGGGGGGAGAAGGGGGGAGACATGGGGAGGGGGAGGCATGGGGGAGACATGGGAGGAGGGGGAGACATGGGGGAGGAGGGGGGAGACATGGGGGAGGAGGGGGGAGACATGGGGGAAACATGGGGGGAGGAGGTTGGAGACATGGGGGAGGGGGGAGGCATGGGGAGGAGGGGGAGACATGGGGGAAACATGGGGTAGGAGGGGGAGACATGGGGTAGACATGGGGGAGGAGGGGGAGACATGGGGGAGGGGGAGGCATGGGGGAGACATGGGGTAGGAGGGGGGAGACATGGGAAACATGGGGAGGAGACATGGCGGAGGAGGGAGGAGACATGGGGGAGGGGGAGGAGACATGGGGGAAACATGGGGTAGGAGGGGGGAGACATGGGGGAAACATGGGGTAGGAGGGGGAGACATGGGGGTAGACATGGGGGAGGAGACATGGGGGAGGAGGGGGAGACATGGGGGAGGGGGAGGAGACATGGGGGAGACATGGGGTAGACATGGGGGAGGAGACATGGGGGAGGAGGGGGGAGACATGGGGGAGGAGGGAGGAGACATGGGGAGGAGGGGGGAGACATGGGGGGGAGGAGGGAGGAGACATGGGGGAGGAGGGGGAGACATGGGGGAAACATGGGGTAGGAGGGAGGAGACATGGGGGAAACATGGGGTAGGAGGGGGAGACATGGGGTAGACATGGGGGAGGAGACATGGGGGAGGAGGGGGAGACATGGGGGGAGGAGGGGGAGACATGGGGGAGGAGGGGGGAAACATGGGGTAGGAGGGGGAGACATGGGGTAGACATAGGGGAGGAGACATGGGGGAGGCATGGGGGAGACAAGGGGTAGGAGGGGTAGGCATGGGGGAAAAATGGGGGAGGAGACATGGGGTAGGAGGGGGGAGACATGGGGGAGGGGGAGGCATGGGGAGACATGGGGGAGGAGGGGGAGACATGGGGGGAAACATGGGGTAGGAGGGGGAGACATGGGGTAGACATGGGGGGAGGAGGGGGAGACATGGTGGAGGGGGAGACATGGGGAGGGGGGGAGACATGGGGAGACATGGGGTAGGAGGGGGAGACATGGGGGAAACATGGGGGAGGAGGGGGAGACATGGGGGAAACATGGGGGTAGGAGGGGGAGACATGGGGGAAACATGGGGGGAGGAGGGGGAGACATCGGGGGAGGGGGAGGCATGGGGGAGGAGGGGGGAGACATGGGGGAAACATGGGGTAGGAGGGGGAGACATGGGGTAGACATGGGGGAGGAGGGGGGAGACATGGGGGAGGAGGGGGGAGACATGGGGTAGACATGGGGAGAAGGGGGGAGACATGGGGGAGGGGAGGCATGGGGGAGACATGGGGAGGAGGGGGAGACATGGGGGGAGGAGGGGGAGACATGGAGGAGGAGGGGGGAGACATGGGGGAAACATGGGGTAGGAGGGGGAGACATGGGGGAGGAGGGGGGAGACATGGGGGAAATATGGGGTAGGAGGGAGGAGACATGGGGAGGGGGGAAGAGACATGGGGGGAAAACATGGGGTAGGAGGGAGGAGACATGGGGGAGGAGGGGGGAGACATGGGGAAACATGGGGTAGGAGGGGGAGACATGGGGGGAGGAGACATGGGGGAGGAGGGGGGAGACATGGGGGAGGAGGGGGAGACATGGGGAGGAGGGGGAAACATGGGGGGAGGAGGGGTAGGAGGGGGAGACATGGGGTAGACATGGGGGAGGAGACATGGGGAGGCATGGGGGAGACATGGGGTAGGAGGGGGGAGGAATGGGGGAAACATGGGGGAGGAGACATGGGGTAGGAGGGGTAGACATGGGGGAGGAGACATGGGGGAGGAGGGGGAGACATGGGGTAGACATGGGGGAGGAGACATGGGGGAGGCGGGGGGAAGACATGGGGGAGGGGGAGGCATGGAGGAGACATGGGGGAGGAGGGGGGAGACATGGGGGAAACATGGGGTAGGAGGGGGAGACATGGGGTAGACATGGGGAGGAGGGGGAGACATGGGTGAGGAGGGGGAGACATGGGGGGAAACATGGGGGAGGAGGGGGGAGACATGGGGGAGGGGGAGGCATGGGGGAGACATGGGGGGAGGAGGGGGGAGACATGGGGAGGGGGAGGCATGGGGGGAGACATGGGGGAGGAGGGGGAGACATGGGGGAAACATGGGGTAGGAGGGGGAGACATGGGGTAGACATGGGGGAGGGGGAGACATGGGTGAGGAGGGGGGAGACATGGGGGAAACATGGGGAGGAGGGGGAGACATGGGGAGGGGGAGGCATGGGGGAGACATGGGGGAGGAGGGGGAGACATGGGGGAGGGGGAGGCATGGGGGAGACATGGGGGAGGAGGGGGAGACATGGGGGAAACATGGGGTAGGAGGGGGGAGACATGGGGTAGACATGGGGGAGGAGGGGGGAGACATGGGGGGAGGGGGAGGCATGGGGGAGACATGGGGGAGGAGGGGGAGACATGGGGTAGACATGGGGGAGGAGCGGGGAGACATGGGGGAGGGGGGGAGACATGGGGGAGGAGGGGGGAGACATGGGGAAAAATGGAGTGGGGAGTCATGGGGGAGGAGGGATGAAACATGGGAGAGGAGGGAGGAGAGATTCGGAATCATTCTCAGTTTATCCTCCATGCAAG
This sequence comes from Coregonus clupeaformis, assembly GCF_020615455.1. Taxonomy (NCBI): domain Eukaryota; kingdom Metazoa; phylum Chordata; class Actinopteri; order Salmoniformes; family Salmonidae; genus Coregonus; species Coregonus clupeaformis. The sequence continues at coordinate 19,255 of NW_025534267.1, forward strand.
AAGATGTGAAGGAAAAGAGGAGACGAGGAGAGGAATTGAGGAAAGAGGAGAGAAAGATAGGAATTGAGGAAAAAGGAGACGAGGAGAGGAATTGAGGAAAGAGGAGACGAGGATAGGAATCAGGGAAAGAGGAGACGAGGAGAGGAATTGAGGAAAGAGGAGATGAGGAGAGGAATCAATGAAAGACAAAATATTCTAAACATTTCAGATTTATAATCATTATTCTTGTGATTATTATTACGATGATTCATTCTAATTCTATGATTCTAGCCACTAAACTTTGTAGATCATTACAAATACACTGTCTGCTTCCTGATGCTACACACACACATACGCACACACACACACACACACACACACACACACACACACACACACACACACACACACACACACACACACACACACACACACACACACACACACACACACACACACACACACACACACACACACACACACACACACACACACACACACACACACACACACACACAAGGACAGTAAAACAAGGAACATTTCTGTTTTAGGCTTAGGGGTTGGGTTTAGGGTTACAATTAGGATTAGGGTTGGAATTAAGGTTAGGGTTAGGGATTACAGTTAGGTTTAAGGTTAGGCTTAGGGTTAAGTTTAGGGTTATGGTTAGGTTAAGGGTTAAGGTTAAGGTTAGGGTTAGATTTAGGGTTAGCTGTTAGTGAAAATAGGATTTTGGATGGGAATCAATTCTTTGGTCCCCACAAGGATAGCAATATAAAACGGTGTGTGTGTGTGTGCGTGTCTATGTGTGTGTGTGTCTCTGTGTGTGTGTGTGTCTGTCTGTGATGTGTGTGCGTGCATGTCTGTGTGTGCGTGTCTGTGTGTGTTTGTGTGTGTGTGTGTATGTGTTTGTGTGTGTCTGTGTGTGTGTGTCTCTGTGTGTGTGTGTGTGTGTGTGTGTGTATACTGTGTCAACATGAGAGACTTCAGATTTGGTTTGTTATTATGTGTTTGTTATTTGTTATGCTGAGGGAGGAGAGGATAGCAACCCTACCAGACAGATTGGACAAGGAGAAGAGGAGAGGGATGGGATGTTAGCAGGGGTCAAGAACTCAATAAGCCCAAAGCGAGAGGCTAGAAGAAGAGGGAGGGAGAGGAGGGAAGGAGAGAGGGAGGGAGGGAGGGATGAATAAATAGAGGGGAGCTGTTAAAGGAATATAGGAAGTGACTGAGGGAGTAAACAGAGATGAGAGAGAGAGAGAGAGAGAGAGAGAGAGAGAGAGAGAGAGAGAGAGAGAGAGAGAGAGAGAGAGAGAGAGAGAGAGAGAGAGAGAGAGAGAGTAGAAAACCTAAACAGTATATTTGACCTCTCAGCTTCCCTATCAAATCTAAAAATCTCTAACAGAAAACTGAAGAAAAGTAACAACAATGACAAATGGTTTGATGAAGAATACAAAAACCTAAGAAAGAAATTGAGAAACCTATCCAACCAAAAACATAGAGACCCAGAAAACCTGAGCCTGCGCCTTCACTATGGTGAATCACTAAAACAATACAGAAATACACTATGGAAAAAAAGGAACAGCATGTCAGAAATCAGCTCAATGTAATTGAAGAATCCATAGACTCTAACCACTTCTGGGAAAATTGGAAAACACTAAACAAACAACAACATGAAGAGCTATCTATCCAAAATGGAGATGTATGGGTAAACCACTTCTCCAATCTTTTTGGCCCTATAACAAAGAACAAACAGCAAAAAAATATACATGATCAAATGCAAATCTTAGAATCAACTATTAAAGATTACCAGAACCCACTGGATTCTCCAATTACATTGAATCAACTACAGGACAAAATACAAACCCTCCAACCCAAAAAGGCCTGTGGTGTTGATGGTATCCTCAATGAAATGATAAAATATACAGACCACCAATTAGAATCTAGCTAAAAATACTTGAATCAGTTATAGAACCCATTTCCCTTTATGGTTGTGAAGTCTGGGGTCCGCTCACCAACAAAAAATTCACAAAATGGGACAAACACCAAATTGAGACTCTGCATGCAGAATTTTGTCTAAGGAAATCTTTGACTATGTACAGACTCAGTGAGCATAGCCTTCCTAATGAGAAACGCCACCAAAGGCAGACCTGGCTCTCAAGAGAAGACATGCTATGTGAACACTGCCCAAAAAATGAGGTGGAAACTGAGCTGCACTTCCTAACTTCCTGCCAAATGTATGACCATATTAGAGACACATATTTCCCTCAGATTACACAGACCCACAACCAGTGAAGAACAAACACCATTGTAAATACAACCCATATTTATGTTTATTTATTTTCCATTTCATACTTTAACTATTTGCACATCATTGCAACACTGTATAAAGGCATAATATGACACTTCAAATGTCTTTATTATAGTGTAATGTTTACTGTAAAAAAAAAAAGTATTGTTTAATTCACTTTTGTTTATCATCTATTTCACTTGATTTGGCAATGTAAACATATGTTTCCCATGCCAATAAAGCCATTTGAATTTAAATTGAATTGAGAGCGAGAGAGAGAGAGAGAGAGAGAGAGAGAATAGAGGAGAGAGCGAGAGAGAGAGAGAGAAAGAGACAGAGAGAGAGCAAGAAAAGAGGGAGAGAGAGAGAAAGAGAAAGAGATGAAGGAGTGAAGGAGAGAAGGAATGGATATGGATATGAAAGAAGTGATGAAAGAGAAAGGGATGAGAAACAAAGGAGCAGAGAGCAGGAGAAAGAGATCAATAGGAAGGGGAAGGGAGGGACCCTTTCCTCTCAGACAGGTCAGGTTAAAGCAATTACGCTTAACTACTCAATATAAAAACCCTTTCCTCTCAGACAGGTTAGGTTAAAGCAGAGAGGTCAGCGTATACGTAACAGGGGTACAGAGATGAGGAAGTCATTCAAAATTGACGTTAAACACTGTTATTGCACACAGATTGAGTCCATGAAGAGTGATACCATAATTAATTACTAAACATTTTGACATTATGGGGTCTTGTGTTCAGGCTGTAACACAACAACATTTGGAAAAAGTCAAAGGGTGTGAATACTTTTACTATTTTTTACATTGTTGAATAATAGTGAAGACATCAAAACTATGAAATAACACATATGGAATCATGTAGTAACCAAAAAAGTGTTAAACAAATCAAAATAGAATGTGTGCCTTCTTAAAAGTTAATTTGTGGAATTTCTTTCCTTCTTTATGCGTTTGAGCCAATCCGTTGTGTTGTGACAAGGTAGGGGAGGTATACAGAAGATAGCCCTATTTGGTAAAAGGCCAAGTCCATATTATGGCAAGAACAGCTCAAATAAGCAAAGAGAAATGACAGTCGATCATTACTTTAAGACATGAAGGTCAGTCAATCTGGAAAATGTAAAGAACTTTTAAAGTTTCTTCAAGTGCAGTCACAAAAACCATCAAGCGCAATGATGAAACTGGCTCTCATGAGGACCTCCAAAGGAATGGAAGACCCAGAGTTAACACTGCTGCAGAGGATACGTTCATTAGAGTTACCAGCCTCAGAAATTGCAGCTCAAATAAATGCTTCACAGAGTTCAAGTAACAGACACATCTTAACATCAACTGTTCAGAGGTGACTGTGTGAATCAGGCCTTCATGGTCAAATTGCTGCAAAGAAACCACTACTAAAGGACACCAATAATAAGAAGAGACTTGCTTGGGCCAAGAAACACGAGCAATGGACATTAGACTGGTGGAAATTTGTCCTTTAGTCTGGAGTCCAAATTTGAAATTTTTTATTCCAACCGCCATGTCTTTGTGAGACGCGATGTGGGTGAACGGATGATCTCCGCATGGGTATTTCCCACCGTAAAGCATGGAGGAGGAGGTGTTATGGTGTGGGGGTGCTTTGCTGGTGACACTGTCTGTGATCTATTTAGAATTCACTTAACCAGCATGGCTACCACAGCATTCTGCAGCGTAACGCCATCCCATCTGGTTTGGGCTTAGTGGGACTATCATTTGTTTTTCAACAGGACAATGACCCAACACACCTCCAGGCTGTGTAAGGGCTATTTTACCAAGAAGGAGAGTGATGGAGTGCAGCATCAGATGACCTGGCCTCCACAATCCCCCGACCTCAACCAAATTACAATGGTTTGGGATGAGTCGGACTGCAGAGTGAAGGAAAAGCAGCCAACAAGTGCGCAGCATATGTGGGAACTCCTTCAAGACTGTTGGAAAAGCATTGAAAAGCATCGAAGCTGGTTGAGAGAATGCCAAGAGTGTGCAAAGCTGTCATCAAGGCAAAGGGCGGCTATTTGAAGAATCTCAAATATAAAATTTATTTTGATTTGCTTAACACTGTTTTGGTTACAACATGATTCCATATGTGTTATTTCTTGGTTTCTTGGTTTGATGTCCTCACTATTATTCTACAATGTAGAAAATAGTAAAAATAAAGAATAACCCTTGAATGATTAGGTGTTCTAAAACTTTTTTTTTAGTGTGTACAGAAACTACACGTGCACATATACAGCAACATATAGTATCTAATTGCCAAGCTACAGAGAAATAAGACACCAAAATGTGGAAAGCTAAGCGTCTTTATTGTCTAGAGAAATGCTAGTGAAAGATGATTGACATTTGCATATTCGCTAGCCTTAGAACCTTTGGTATACGAGGGGAAAATGCAGCCTGATCACTAGAAATATAATTAGATTTCGGACATTTGAAAAGGTCCAGAGAACGTTGATATTCTGCGTTTTTCACGCAATGGCATCAGTTGGATTTCATTTCGCGGTTATCCCTTGTCCTGACAGTCGATACAAATCTTCGCCACTTTCACTTGCTTGACACAAACACGTCGCTTGCAGGTGTCTTGGGTTATGTTCTTTTGTTCATCTGGCCACCTGGCGCTGTCTCCTCCCCAGGAGCTGTGCGCAGTTGGCTGCTGCCTTGGCTCTCGTATGTCTCTCAAATAGCCCGTATGCTACACTCGCCGATGAAGTCTCTCCTGGGCCATGGTGTTGTTTACGCACTGCTTGAACAACACGTGTGCGTTGATAGCAGCCAAGTCGAGCATATTGCAGAAAAACAGCAACAGGCCAGCTGCAGGTGTCTCCGTTCACAGAGTCATCTGATCCAAAACATCCACACCAACCTACGGAACCGAATAGAGTAGAAAACATTAGGATTATTTTCCCATAGGAAAAACAACGAGTGTTATACAGAAGAGCATAACGCATTGCACAAGTTGATATATATATATATATATACAGTGAGCTCCATAATTCATTGGACAGTGACAATTTTTTTGTTATTTTGGTTCTGTACTCTAGCACTTTGAGTTTGAAAGGATACAATGACAATGAGGGTGAAGTGCAGACTGTCAGCTTTAATTTGAGGGTATTTTCATACATATCGGATGAACCGTTTAGAAATTATAGAAGCTTTTGTACATGGTCCCCCCCTTTTTCGGGCATCAAAAAACATTGGACAGTTTAACATAATGTAGAATAAAGTAATCATTGTTAATATTTGGTCGCATATCCTTTGCATGCAATGACTGCTTGAAGTCTGCGATGCATCGACATCACCAGACGCTGGGTATCTTCCCTGGTGATGCTCTGCCAGGCCTGTACTGCAGCCATCTTCAGTTCCTGCTTATTTTGGGGACTTATTGCCTTCAGTCTCCTCTTCAGCATGTAAAATGCATGTTCAATTGGATTCAGATCCGGTGATTGACTCGGCCAGTCAAGGATTTTCCACTTTTTGGCCATCAAAAACCCCTTTGTTGCTCTAGCAGTATGTTTAGGGTCATTGTCTTGTTGCATGATGAAGTGCCGTCCAATGAGTTTGGAGGCATTTGGTTTTATCTGAGCAGATAAAATATTTCTATAGACTTCAGAATTCATTGTTCTACTTCTGTCTACAGTCACATCATCGATGAAGACAAGTGAGCCTGTTCCACTGGCAGCCATACAGGCCCAAGCCATAACACCCCCTCCACCATGTTTCACGGATGAGGTGGTATGCTTTGGATCATGGGCATTTCTTTTTTTTCTCCACACTTTCCTCTTTCCATCACTCTGGTACATGTTAATATTTGTCTCATCTGTCCACAATACTTTTTTCCAGAACTCTTGGGGCTCTTTTAGGTGCTTTTTAGCAAACTGTAATCTCGCCTTTCTGTTCTTCAGGCTTATCAGTGGTTTGCATCTTGTAGTGTACTCTCTGTAGTCCTGCTGGTGTAGTCTTCTATGTATGGTAGACTTTGACACATCTACACCTGCATCCAGGAGAGTGTTTTTGATATGTTGGGCTGTTGTCAGGGGGGTTTTCTTCACCATAGAGAGTATTCTCCGGTCATCCACTACAGTGGTCTTCCTCGGTCTACCGGGTCTTTTGACATAATTGAGTTCACCGGTTGTTTTTTTCTTGTTAATGATGAACCAAACTGTTGACTTGGGCATGGCCAGGGTTTTTGCAATGTTCCTGATTGATTGATTTTCATTTCTGAGCCTTATGACGGCCAGCTTCATTTGCATCGACACTGCTGTCTTCCTCATGTTGTCACACCACAACAACAACCTCCAAAGGCAATAGCAAAGTCTAGAATCAATGCTATTCATCAACAGCTCTCCTGCATTCACTAACGACACAAATGAATACACCTGCCTAACGACACACATCTGTGAAGCCAATTTAACAAATACTTGTAGTACCTTAAAATGGGGGGACCATGTATAAAAGGTGCTATCATTTCTAAACAGTTCATCCGATATATATGAAAATACCCTCAAATTAAAGCTGACAGTCTGCACTTCACCCTCATTGTCATTGTATCCTTTCAAACTCAAAGTGCTAGAGTACAGAACCAAAATAACAAAAAAATTGTCACTGTCCAATGAATTATGGAGCTCACTGTATATATATATATATATATATATATATATATATATATATATATATATATATATATATATATATATAGCGTGCGTATTATGTAATATTGACATACCATTGATTTTATTTATTAGGATCCCCATTAGCCGTCGTTTGGTTGTAGTGCGTAATAGTATCTGTTTTTCTCTTTGTGTCCATGGCAACTGTCGGATGCGTGATGCTCATGACATAAACGTTATTTCTTGCCTTGCGTTGGTACAGTGTGAGTGTTGTCTTGTCATGCTTCAGCAACGTTGTGGAGTACAACAGCTGTGCAGGTGCCTTATTTTGCGCAGAGGGAAGGAGCTTCCATCTCGCTTTGTTCATGGTGCCGACTAGCCTTATTTTATTTGCAAGCGACTTGTTCGTCAATGACTGTCACGATCGTCGTAATAAGTGGACCAAGGCGCAGCGTGATATGCGTACATCTTTTAATGCGTACTTTGCACACTACAACAACAAAACGAAACGTGAAGTCCTCGGTCATAAAACACAAACCTACACTGAACAAGATCCCACAAATGACAAGTGCACAACAGGCTGCCTAAGTATGGTTCCCAATCAGAGACAACAAGACACAGCTGCCTCCGATTGGGAACCACCCCGGCCAACACATAAACACACAATCTAGAAAAGAACACATAGAAAACGAAACATAGACACTACACATATAAACTAACACCCTGGCTCAACATATAAGAGTCCCCAGAGCCAGGGCGTGACAGTACCCCCCCCCAAAGGCGCAGACTGCGACCGCGCCAACTAAACCCAACAGGGGAGGGGCCGGGTGGGCATTCCGCCTCGGAGGCGGATCCGGCTCCGGGCGTGACCACCACCCTCTAACTAACCCCCCGTAGCGCCCCATGGTCTGGTCCCGCTGGCTGGAGCTGGACTGGACATCGGTGGAGCGGATCGCTTAGGCTCCGGTGTGGAGCAGCTGACCGGTACCTGACCAGGCACCGGTGAAACAGGCACGGGCTGTGCCGGACTGATGACGCGCACCACAGGCTTGGAGCGGCGAGCAGGGACGGGCCGGACCGGGCTGGCGACGCGCACCACTGGCTTGGTGCGGGGAGCAGGCACGGGCTATGCCGGACTGACGACGCGCACCACAGGCTTGGTGCGGGGAGCAGGGACGGGCCGGACCGGGCTGGCGACGCGCACCACTGGCTTGGTGCGGGGAGCAGGAACAGGCCGGGCCGGGCTGGCGACGCGCACCACAACTCACCCCTTATCCCCCTTTCTCTCCCCATCATACTTTATTTACTTCATTTATTTCATGTGTGAAATTAGTTTTGGTTTAGTTCAGGTTCAGTTTCGAGGCAATTATTGGCCACTGCACCTTCTACTATCGGGAGAATTAGCGGAACAGGCCCTACTGTCAGGAGAATGAGCGGAACAGGCCCTACTGTTGGGAGAATTAGCGGAACAGGCCCTACTGTTGGAAGAATGACCGGAACAGGCCCTACTGTTGGGAGAATGAGCGGAACAGGCCCTACTGTTGGAAGAATGACCGAAACAGGCCCTACTGTTGGAAGAATTAGCGGAACAGGCCCTAATGTCAGGAGAATGAGCGGAACAGGCCCTACTGTTGGGAGAATTAGCGGAACAGGCCCTACTGTTGGGAGAATTAGCGGAACAGGCCCTACTGTTGGGAGAATTAGCGGAACAGGCCCTAGTGTCAGGAGAAGGAGCGGAACAGGCCCTAATGTCAGGAGAATGAGCGGAACAGGCCCTACTGTCGGGAGAATGAGCGGAACAGGCCCTACTGTTGGGAGGATGAGCGGAACATGCCCTACTGTTGGGAGAATTTGCGGAACAGGCCCTACTGTCGGGAGAATAAGCGGAACAGGCCCTACTGTTGGGAGAATTAGCGGAACAGGCCCTACTGTCTGGAAAATGAGCGGAACAGGCCCTACTGTCGGGAGAATGAGCGGAACAGGCACTACTGTTGGGAGAATGAGCGGAACAGGCCCTACTGTTGGGAGAATTTGCATAACAGGCCCTACTGTCGGGAGAATAAGCGGAACAGGCCCTAATGTTGGGAGAATTAGCGGAACAGGCCCTACTATCGGGAGAATTAGCGGAACAGGCCCTACTGTTGGGAGAATTAGCGGAACAGACCCTACTGTCAGGAGAATGAGCGGAACAGGCCCTACTGTCAGGAGAATAAGCGGAACAGGCCCTACTGTTGGGAGAATGACCGGAACAGGCCCTACTGTTGGGAGAATTAGTGGAACAGGCCCTACTGTTGGGAGAATTAGCGGAACAGGCCCTACTGTCGGGAGAATGAGCGGAACAGGCCCTACTGTTGGAAGAATGACCGGAACAGGCCCTACTGTTGGGAGAATTAGTGGAACAGGCCCTACTGTCAGAAGAATTAGCGGACAGGCCCAACTGTTGGGATAATAATAATAATAAGCCATTTAGCAGACGCTTTTATCCAAAGCAACTTACAGTCATGCGTGCATACATTTTTGTGTATGGGTGGTCCCGGGGATCGAACCCACTACCTTGGCATTACAAGCGCTGTGCTCTACCAGCTGAGCTACAGAGGAACAGGCCCTACTGTCAGGAGAATGAGCGGAACAGGACCTACTGTCAGGAGGATGAGCGGAACAGGCCCTACTGTTGGGAGAATTAGCGGAACAGGCCCTACTGTTAGGAGAATTAGAGGAACAGGCCCTACTGTCTGGATAATTAGCGGAACAGGCCCCACTGTTGGTAGAATTAGCGGAACAGGCCCTACTGTCAGAAGAATGAGCGGAACAGACCCTACTATCGGGAGAATGAGCGGAACAGGCCCTACTGTCAGGAGAATGAGCGGAACAGGCCCTAGTGTCAGGAGAATGAGCGGAACAGGCCCTACTGTCGGGAGGATGAGCGGAACAGTCCCTACTGTCAGGAAAATTAGCGGAACAGGCCCTACTGTCAGGAGAATGAGTGGAACAAGCCTTACTGTCAGGAGAATGAGCGGAACAGGCCCTACTGTTGGGAGAATGAGCGAAACAGGCCCTACTGTTGGGAGAATGAGCGAAACAGGCCCTACTGTTGGGAGAAATAGCGGAACAGGCCCTACTGTTGGGAGAATTAGCGGAACAGGCCCTACTGTCAGGAGAATTAGCGGAACAGGCCCTACTGTTGGGAGAATTAGCGGAACAGGAGCTACTGTCAGGAGAATGAGCGGAACAGGCCCTACTGCCAGGAGAATGAGCGGAACAGGCTCTGCTGTCAGGAGAATGAGCGGAACAGGCCCTACTGTCGGGAGAATGAGCGGAACAGGCCCTACTGTCAGGAGAATGAGCGGAACAGGCCCTACTGTTGGGAGAATTAGCGGAACAGGCCCTACTGTTGGGAGAATGAGCGGAACAGGCCCTACTGTCGGGAGAATGAGCGGAACAGGCCCTACTGTTGGGAGAATTAGCGGAACAGGCCCTACTGTTGGGAGAATTAGCGGAACAGGCCCTACTGTTGGGAGAATTAGCGGAACAGGCCCTAGTGTCAGGAGAATGAGCGGAACAGGCCCTAATGTCAGGAGAATGAGCGGAACAGGCCCTACTGTCGGGAGAATGAGCGGAACAGGCCCTACTGTTGGGAGAATGAGCGGAACAGGCCCTACTGTTGGGAGAATTTGCGGAACAGGCCCTACTGTCGGGAGAATAAGCGGAACAGGCCCTACTGTTGGGAGAATTAGCGGAACAGGCCCTACTATCGGGAGAATTAGCGGAACAGGCCCTACTGTTGGGAGAATTAGCGGAACAGGCCCTACTGTCAGGAGAATGAGCGGAACAGGCCCTACTGTCAGGAGAATAAGCGGAACAGGCCCTACTGTCTGGAGAATGAGCGGAACAGGCCCTACTGTCGGGAGAATGAGCGGAACAGGCACTACTGTTGGGAGAATGAGCGGAACAGGCCCTACTGTTGGGAGAATTTGCATAACAGGCCCTACTGTCGGGAGAATGAGCGGAACAGGCACTACTGTTGGGAGAATGAGCGGAACAGGCCCTACTGTTGGGAGAATTTGCATAACAGGCCCTACTGTCGGGAGAATAAGCGGAACAGGCCATAATGTTGGGAGAATTAGCGGAACAGGCCCTATTATCGGGAGAATTAGCGGAACAGGCCCTACTGTCGGGAGAATTAGCGGAACAGGCCCTACTGTCAGGAGAATGAGCGGAACAGGCCCTACTGTCAGGAGAATGAGTGGAACAGGCCCTACTGTCGGTAGAATGAGCGGAAAAGGCCCTACTGTTGGGAGAATGACCGGAACAGGCTCTGCTGTCAGGAGAATGAGCGGAACAGGCCCTACTGTCGGGAGAATGAGCGGAACAGGCCCTACTGTCAGGAGAATGAGCGGAACAGGCCCTACTGTTGGGAGAATTAGCGGAACAGGCCCTACTGTTGGGAGAATGAGCGGAACAGGCCATACTGTCGGGAGAATGAGCGGAACAGGCCCTACTGTTGGGAGAATTAGCGGAACAGGCCCTACTGTTGGGAGAATTAGCGGAACAGGCCCTACTGTTGGGAGAATGAGCGGAACAGGCCCTACTGTCGGGAAAATGAGCAGAACAGGCCCTACTGTTGGGAGAATGAGCGGAACAGGCCCTACTGTTGGGAGAATTTGCGGAACAGGCCCTACTGTCGGGAGAATAAGTGGAACAGGCCCTACTGTTGGGAGAATTAGCGGAACAGGCCCTACTGTCAGGAGAATGAGTGGAACAGGCCCTACTGTCAGGAGAATAAGCGGAACAGGCCCTACTGTCTGGAGAATGAGCGGAACAGGCCCTACTGTCGGGAGAATGAGCGGAACAGGCACTTCTGTTGGGAGAATGAGCGGAACAGGCCCTACTGTTGGGAGAATTTGCATAACAGGCCCTACTGTCAGGAGAATGAGCGGAACAGGCACTACTGTTGGGAGAATGAGCGGAACAGGCCCTACTGTTGGGTGAATTTGCGTAACAGGCCCTACTGTCGGGAGAATAAGCGGAACAGGCCCTAATGTTGGGAGAATTAGCGGAACAGGCCCTACTATCGGGAGAATTAGCGGAACAGGCCCTACTGTCGGGAGAATTAGCGGAACAGGCCCTACTGTCAGGAGAATGAGCGGAACAGGCCCTACTGTCAGGAGAATGAGTGGAACAGGCCCTACTGTCGGTAGAATGAGCGGAAAAGGCCCTACTGTTGGGAGAATGACCGGAACAGGCCCTACTGTTGGGAGAATTAGTGGAACAGGCCCTACTGTCAGGAGAATGAGCGGACAGGCCCTACTGTTGGGAGAATTAGCGGAACAGGACCTACTGTCGGGAGAATGAGCGGAACAGGCCCTACTGTTGGAAGAATGACCGGAACAGTCCCTACTGTTGGGAGAATTAGTGGAACAGGCCCTACTGTCAGAAGAATTAGCGGACAGGCCCAACTTTTAGGATAATAATAATAATAATAATATGCCATTTAGCAGACGCTTTTATCCAAAGCGACTTACAGTCATGCGTGCATACATTTTTGTGTATGGGAGGTCCCGGGGATCGAACCCACTACCTTGGCATTACAAGCGCCGTGCTCTACCAGCTGAGCTACAGAGGAACAGGCCCTACTGTCAGGAGAATGAGCGGAACAGGACCTACTGTCAGGAGAATGAGTGGAACAGGCCCTACTGTTGGGATAATTTGCGGAACAGGACCTACTGTCAGGAGAATTAGCGGATCAGGCCCTACTGTCAGGAGAATTAGCGGAACAGGCCCTACTGTTGGGAGAATTAGCGGAACAGGACCTACTGTCAGGAGAATGAGCGGAACAGGCCCTACTGTCAGGAGAATTAGCGGAACAGGCCCTACTGTTGGGAGAATTAGCGGAACAGGACCTACTGTCAGGAGAATGAGCGGAACAGGCCCTACTGCCAGGAGAATGAGCGGAACAGGCTCTACTGTCAGGAGAATGAGCGGAACAGGCCCTACTGTCGGGAGAATGAGCGGGAACAGGCCCTACTGTTGGGAGAATGAGCGGAACAGGCCCTACTGTTGGGAGAATTTGCGGAACAGGCCCTACTATCAGGAGAATGAGCAGAACAGGCCCTACTGTCAGGAGAATGAGCGGAACAGGCCCTACTGTTGGGAGAGTTAGCGGAACAGGCCCTACTATCGGGAGAATTAGCGGAACAGGCCCTACTGTTGGGAGAATTAGCGGAACAGGCCCTACTGTCAGGAGAATGAGTGGAACAGGCCCTACTGTCAGGAGAATGAGCGGAACAGGCCCTACTGTCAGGAGAATGAGCGGAACAGGCCCTACTGTTGGGAGAATTAGCGGAACAGGCCCTACTGTTGGGAGACTTAGCGGAACAGGCCCTACTGTCAGGAGAATGAGCGGAACAGGCCCTACTGTCAGGAGAATAAGCGGAACAGGCCCTAATGTCTGGAGAATGAGCGGAACAGGCCCTACTGTTGGGAGAATTAGCAGAACAGGCCCTACTTTTGGGAGAATTAGCGGAACATGCCCTACTGTTGGGAGAATTAGCGGAACAGGCCCTAGTGTCAGGAGAATGAGCGGAACAGGCCCTAATGTCAGGAGAATGAGCGGAACAGGCCCTACTGTCGGGAGAATGAGCGGAACAGGCCCTACTGTTGGGAGAATGAGCGGAACAGGCCCTACTGTTGGGAGAATTTGCGGAACAGGCCCTACTATCGGGAGAAAAAGCGGAACAGGCCCTACTGTTGGGAGAATTAGCGGACAGGCCCTACTATCAGGAGAATTAGATGAACAGGCCCTACTGTTGGGAAAATTAGCGGAACAGGCCCTACTGTCAGGAGAATGAGCGGAACAGGCCCTACTGTCAGGAGAATAAGCGGAACAGGCCCTACTGTCGGGAGAATGAGCGGAACAGGCACTACTGTTGGGAGAATGAGCGGAACAGGCCCTACTGTTGGGAGAAGTTGCATAACAGGCCCTACTGTCGGGAGAATAAGCGGAACAGGCCCTAATGTTGGGAGAATGAGCGGAACAGGCCCTACTGTTGGGAGAATTTTCGGAACAGGCCCTACTGTCGGGAGAAAAAGCGGAACAGGCCCTACTATCGGGAGAATTAGCGGAACAGGCCCTACTATCGGGAGAATTAGCGGAACAGGCCCTACTGTCGGTAGAATTAGCGGAACAGGCCCTACTGTCAGGGGAATGAGCGGAACAGGCCCTACTGTCAGGAGAATGAGTGGAACAGGCCCTACTGTCGGTAGAATGAGCGGAAAAGGCCCTACTGTTGGGAGAATGACCGGAACAGGCCCTACTGTTGGGAGAATTAGTGGAACAGGCCCTACTGTCAGGAGAATGAGCGGACAGGCCCTACTGTTGGGAGAATTAGCGGAACAGGCACTACTGTCGGGAGAATGAGCGGAACAGGCCCTACTGTTGGAAGAATGACCGGAACAGTCCCTACTGTTGGGAGAATTAGTGGAACAGGCCCTACTGTCAGAAGAATTAGCGGACAGGCCCAACTTTTAGGATAATAATAATAATAATAATAATAAGCCATTTAGCAGACGCTTTTATCCAAAGCGACTTACAGTCATGTGTGCATACATTTTTGTGTATGGGTGGTCCTGGGGATCGAACCCACTACCTTGGCATTACAAGCGCCGTGCTCTACCAGCTGAGCTACAGAGGAACAGGCCCTACTGTCAGGAGAATGAGCGAAACAGGACCTACTGTCAGGAGAATGAGCGGAACAGGCCCTTCTGTTGGGACAATTAGTGGAACAGGCCCTACTGTTAGGAGAATTAGAGGAACAGGCCCTACTGTTAGGAGAATTAGCGGAACAGGCCCTACTGTCTGGATAATTAGCGGAACAGGCCCCACTGTTGGTAGAATTAGCGGAACAGGCCCTACTGTCGGGAGAAAAAGCGGAACAGGCCCTACTGTTGGGAGAATTAGCGGAACAGGCCCTACTATCAGGAGAATTAGCGGAACAGGCCCTACTGTCAGGAGAATTAGCGGATCAGGCCCTACTGTCAGGAGAATTAGCGGAACAGGCCCTACTGTTGGGAGAATTAGCGGAACAGGCCCTACTGTCAGAAGAATGAGCGGAACAGGACCTACTGTCAGGAGAATAAGCGGAACAGGCCTACTGTTGGGAGAATGACCGGAACAGGCCCTACTGTTGGGAGAATTAGTGGAACAGGCCCTACTGTCAGGAGAATGAGCGGACAGGCCCTACTGTTGGGAGAATTAGCGGAACAGGCCCTACTGTCGGGAGAATGAGCGGAACAGGCCCTACTGTTGGAAGAATGACCGGAACAGGCCCTACTGTTGGGAGAATTAGTGGAACAGGCCCTACTGTCAGAAGAATTAGCGGACAGGCCCAACTGTTGGGATAATAATAATAATAATAATAATAATAATATGCCATTTAGCAGACGCTTTTATCCAAAGCGACTTACAGTCATGTGTGCATACATTTTTGTGTATGGGTGGTCCCGGGGATCGAACCCACTACCTTGGCATTACAAGCGCCGTGCTCTACCAGCTGAGCTACAGAGGAACAGGCCCTACTGTCAGGAGAATGAGCGGAACAGGACCTACTGTCAGGAAAATGAGCGGAACAGGCCCTACTGTTGGGAGAATTAGCGGAACAGGCCCTACTGTTAGGAGAATTAGCGGAACAGGCCCTACTGTCAGGAGAATGAGCGGAACAGGACCTACTGTCAGTAGAATGAGCGGAACAGTCCCTACTGTCGGGAGAAATAGCGGAACAGGCCCTACTGTTAGGAGAATTAGCGGAACAGGCCCTACTGTCTGGATAATTAGCGGAACAGGCCCCACTGTTGGTAGAATTAACGGAACAGGCCCTACTGTCAGGAGAATGAGCGGAACAGACCCTACTATCGGGAGAATGAGCGGAACAGGCCCTACAGTCAGGAGAATGAGCGGAACAGGCCCTAGTGTCAGGAGAATGAGCGGAACAGGCCCTACTGTCGGGAGAATGAGCGGAACAGTCCCTACTGTTGGGAGAATTACTGGAACAGGCCCTAATGTCAGAAGAATTAGCGGACAGGCCCAACTGTTGGGATAATAATAATAATAATAATAATAATAATAATAATAATAATAATAATAATATGCCATTTAGCAGACGCTTTTATCCAAAGCGACTTACAGTCATGTGTGCATAAATTTTTGTGTATGGGTGGTCCCGGGGATCGAACCCACTACCTTGGCATTACAAGCGCCGTGCTCTACCAGCTGAGCTACAGAGGAACAGGCCCTACTGTCAGGAGAATGAGCGGAACAGGACCTACTGTCAGGAGAATGAGCGGAACAGGCCCTACTGTTGGGAGAATTAGCGGAACAGGCCCTACTGTTAGGATAATTAGCGGAACAGGCCCTACTGTCTGGATAATTAGCGGAACAGGCCCCACTGTTGGTAGAATTAGCGGAACAGGCCCTACTGTCAGGAGAATGAGCGGAACAGACCCTACTATCGGGAGAATGAGCGGAACAGGCCCTACAGTCAGGAGAATGAGCGGAACAGGCCCTAGTGTCAGGAGAATGAGCGGAACAGGCCCTACTGTCGGGAGAATTAGCGGAACAGACCCTACTGTAAGGAAAATTAGCGGAACAGGCCCTACTGTCAGGAGAATGAGTGGAACAGGCCTTACTGTCAGGCGAATGAGCGGAACAGGCCCTACTGTTGGGAGAATGAGCGAAACAGGCCCTACTGTTGGGATAATTTGCGGAACAGGCCCTACAGTCAGGAGAATGAGCGGAACAGGCCCTAGTGTCAGGAGAATGAGCGGAACAGGCCCTACTGTCGGGAGAATGAGCGGAACAGTCCCTACTGTTGGGAGAATTAGTGGAACAGGCCCTACTGTCAGAAGAATTAGCGGACAGGCCCAAATGTTGGGATAATAATAATAATAATAATAATAATAATAATAATAATAATATGCCATTTAGCAGACGCTTTTATCCAAAGCGACTTACAGTCATGTGTGCATAAATTTTTGTGTATGGGTGGTCCCGGGGATCGAACCCACTACCTTGACATTACAAGCGCCGTGCTCTACCAGCTGAGCTACAGAGGAACAGGCCCTACTGTCAGGAGAATGAGCGGATAAGGACCTACTGTCAGGAGAATGAGCGGAACAGGCCCTACTGTTGGGAGAATTAGCGGAACAGGCCCTACTGTTAGGATAATTAGCGGAACAGGCCCTACTGTCTGGATAATTAGCGGAACAGGCCCCACTGTTGGTAGAATTAGCGGAACAGGCCCTACTGTCAGGAGAATGAGCGGAACAGACCCTACTATCGGGAGAATGAGCGGAACAGGCCCTACAGTCAGGAGAATGAGCGGAACAGGCCCTAGTGTCAGGAGAATGAGCGGAACAGGCCCTACTGTCGGGAGAATGAGCGGAACAGTCCCTACTGTAAGGAAAATTAGCGGAACAGGCCCTACTGTCAGGAGAATGAGTGGAACAGGCCTTACTGTCAGGAGAATGAGCGGAACAGGCCCTACTGTTGGGAGAATGAGCGAAACAGGCCCTACTGTTGGGATAATTTGCGGAACAGGACCTACTGTCAGGAGAATTAGCGGATCAGGCCCTACTGTCGGGAGAAATAGCGGAACAGGCCCTACTGTTGGGAGAATTAGCGGAACAGGCCCTACTGTCAGGAGAATTAGCGGAACAGGCCCTACTGTTGGGAGAATTAGCGGAACAGGAGCTACTGTCAGGAGAATGAGCGGAACAGGCCCTACTGCCAGGAGAATGAGCGGAACAGGCTCTGCTGTCAGGAGAATGAGCGGAACAGGCCCTAATGTCGGGAGAATGAGCGGAACAGGCCCTACTGTTGGGAGAATTAGCGGAACAGGCCCTACTGTTGGGAGAATTAGCGGAACAGGAGCTACTGTCAGGAGAATGAGCGGAACAGGCCCTACTGCCAGGAGAATGAGCGGAACAGGCTCTGCTGTCAGGAGAATGAGCGGAACAGGCCCTACTGTCGGGAGAATGAGCGGAACAGGCCCTACTGTTGGGAGAATTAGCGGAACAGGCCCTACTGTTGGGAGAATTAGCGGAACAGGCCCTACTGTTGGGAGAATTAGCGGAACAGGCCCTAGTGTCAGGAGAATGAGCGGAACAGGCCCTAATGTCAGGAGAATGAGCGGAACAGGCCCTACTGTCGGGAGAATGAGCGGAACAGGCCCTACTGTTGGGAGAATGAGCGGAACAGGCCATACTGTTGGGAGAATTTGCGGAACAGGCCCTACTGTCGGGAGAATAAGCGGAACAGGCCCTACTGTTGGGAGAATTAGCGGAATAGGCCCTACTATCGGGAGAATTAGCGGAACAGGCCCTAATGTTGGGAGAATTAGCGGAACAGGCCCTACTGTCGGCAGAATGAGCGGAACAGGCCCTACTATCAGGAAATTAGCGGAACAGGCCCTACTGTTGGGAGAATTAGCGGAACAGGCCCTACTGTCAGGAGAATTAGCGGAACAGGCCCTACTGTTGGGAGAATTAGCGGAACAGGCCCTACTGTCAGGAGAATAAGCGGAACAGGCCCTACTGTTGGGAGAATGACCGGAACAGGCCCTACTGTTGGGAGAATTAGTGAAACAGGCCCTACTGTCAGGAGAATGAGCGGACAGGCCCTACTGTTGGGAGAATTAGCGGAACAGGCCCTACTGTCGGGAGAATGAGCGGAACAGGCCCTACTGTTGGAAGAATGACCGGAACAGGCCCTACTGTTGGGAGAATTAGTGGAACAGGCCCTACTGTAAGAAGAATTAGCGGACAGGCCCAACTGTTGGGATAATAATAATAATAATAATAATAATAATAATAATAGTAATAATAATAATAATAATAATAATAATAATAATAATAATAATATGCCATTTAGCAGACACTTTTATCCAAAGCGACTTACAGTCATGTGTGCATACATTTTTGTGTATGGGTGGTCCCGGGGATCGAACCCACTACCTTGGCATTACAAGCGCCGTGCTCTACCAGCTGAGCTACAGAGGAACAGGCCCTACTGTCAGGAGAATGAGCGGAACAGGACCTACTGTCAGGAGAATGAGCGGAACAGGCCCTACTGTTGGGAGAATTAGCGGAACAGGCCCTACTGTTAGGAGAATTAGCGGAACAGGCCCTACTGTCTGGATAATTAGCGGAACAGGCCCCACTGTTGGTAGAATTAGCGGAACAGGCCCTACTGTCAGGAGAATGAGCGGAACAGACCCTACTATCGGGAGAATGAGCGGAACAGGCCCTAGAGTCAGGAGAATGAGCGGAACAGGCCCTAGTGTCAGGAGAATGAGCGGAACAGGCCCTACTGTCGGGAGAATGAGCGGAACAGTCCCTACTGTCAGGAAAATTAGCGGAACAGGCCCTACTGTCAGGAGAATGAGTGGAACAGGCCTTACTGTCAGGAGAATGAGCGGAACAGGCCCTACTGTTGGGAGAATGAGCGAAACAGGCCCTACTGTTGGGATAATTTGCGGAACAGGACCTACTCTCAGGAGAATTAGCGGATCAGGCCCTACTGTCGGGAGAAATAGCGGAACAGGCCCTACTGTTGGGAGAATTAGCGGAACAGGCCCTACTGTCAGGAGAATTAGCGGAACAGGCCCTACTGTTGGGAGAATTAGCGGAACAGGAGCTAATGTCAGGAGAATGAGCGGAACAGGCCCTACTGCCAGGAGAATGAGCGGAACAGGCTCTGCTGTCAGGAGAATGAGCGGAACAGGCCCTACTGTCGGGAGAATGAGCGGAACAGGCCCTACTGTTGGGAGAATTATCGGAACAGGCCCTACTGTTGGGAGAATTAGCGGAACAGGCCCTACTGTTGGGAGAATTAGCGGAACAGGCCCTAGTGTCAGGAGAATGAGCGGAACAGGCCCTAATGTCAGGAGAATGAGCGGAACAGGCCCTACTGTCGGGAGAATGAGCGGAACAGGCCCTACTGTTGGGAGAATGAGCGGAACAGGCCCTACAGTTGGGAGAATTTGCGGAACAGGCCCTACTGTCGGGAGAATAAGCGGAACAGGCCCTACTGTTGGGAGAATTAGCGGAACAGGCCCTACTATCGGGAGAATTAGCGGAACAGGCCCTAATGTTGGGAGAATTAGCGGAACAGGCCCTACTGTCGGAAGAATGAGCGGAACAGACCCTACTGTCAGGAGAATAAGCGGAACAGGCCCTACTGTCTGGAGAATGAGCGGAACAGGCCCTACTGTCGGGAGAATGAGCGGAACAGGCACTACTGTTGGGAGAATGAGCGGAACATGCCCTACTGTTGGGATAATTTGCATAACAGGCCCTACTGTCGGGAGAATAAGCGGAACAGGCCCTAATGTTGGGAGAATTAGCGGAACAGGCCCTACTATCGGGAGAATTAGCGGAACAGGCCCTACTGTCGGGAGAGTTAGCGGAACAGGCCCTACTGTCAGGAGAATGAGCGGAACAGGCCCTACTGTCAGGAGAATAAGTGGAACAGGCCCTACTGTCAGGAGAATGAGTGGAACAGGCCCTACTGTCGGTAGAATGAGCGGAAAATGCCCTACTGTTGGGAGAATGACCGGAACAGGCCCTACTGTTGGGAGAATTAGTGGAACAGGCCCTACTGTCAGGAGAATGAGCGGACAGGCCCTACTGTTGGGAGAATTAGCGGAACAGGCCCTACTGTCGGGAGAATGAGCAGAACAGGCCCTACTTTTGGAAAAATGACCGGAACAGGCCCTACTGTTGGGAGAATTAGTGGAACAGGCCCTACTGTCAGAAGAATTAGCGGACAGGCCCAACTTTTAGGATAATAATAATAATAATAATAATAAATAATAATAATAATAATAATAATAATAATAATAATAATAATATGCCATTTAGCAGACGCTTTTATCCAAAGTGACTTACAGTCATGCGTGCATACATTTTTGTGTATGGGTGGTCCCGGGGATCAAACCCACTACCTTGGCATTACAAGCACCGTGCTCTACCAGCTGAGCTACAGAGGAACATGCCCTACTGTCAGGAGAATGAGCGGAACAGGACCTACTGTCAGGAGAATGAGCGGAACAGGCCCTACTGTTGGGAGAATTAGTGGAAAAGGCCATACTGTTAGGAGAATTAGCGGAACAGGCCCTACTGTCTGGATAATTAGCGGAACAGGCCCCACTGTTGGTAGAATTAGCGGAACAGGCCCTACTGTTGGGAGAATGAGCGGAACAGGCCCTACTGTTGGGAGAATTTGCGGAACAGGCCCTACTGTCGGGAGAAAAAGCGGAACAGGCCCTACTGTTGGGAGAATTAGCGGAACAGGCCCTACTATCAGGAGAATGAGCGGAACAGGACCTACTGTCAGGAGAATGAGCGGAACAGGCCCTACTGTTGGGAGAATTAGTGGAACAGGCCCTACTGTTAGGAGAATTAGCGGAACAGGCCCCACTGTTGGGAGAATGAGCGAAACAGGCCCTACTGTTGGGATAATTTGCGGAACAGGACCTACTGTCAGGAGAATTAGCGGATCAGGCCCTACTGTCGGGAGAAATAGCGGAACAGGCCCTACTGTTGGGAGAATTAGCGGAACAGGCCCTACTGTCAGGAGAATTAGCGGAACAGGCCCTACTGTTGGGAGAATTAGCGGAACAGGAGCTACTGTCAGGAGAATGAGCGGAACAGGCCCTACTGCCAGGAGAATGAGCGGAACAGGCTCTGCTGTCAGGAGAATGAGCGGAACAGGCCCTACTGTCGGGAGAATGAGCGGAACAGGTGCTACTGTTGGGAGAATTAGCGGAACAGGCCCTACTGTTGGGAGGATTAGCGGAACAGGCCCTACTGTTGGGAGAATTAGCGGAACAGGCCCTAGTGTCAGGAGAATGAGCGGAACAGGCCCTAATGTCAGGAGAATGAGCTGAACAGGCCCTACTGTCGGGAGAATGAGCGGAACAGGCCCTACTGTTGGGAGAATGAGCGGAACAGGCCCTACTGTTGGGAGAATTTGCGGAACAGGCCCTACTGTCGGGAGAATAAGCGGAACAGGCCCTACTGTTGGGAGAATTAGCGGAACAGGCCCTACTATCGGGAGAATTAGCGGAACAGGCCCTAATGTTGGGAGAATTAGCGGAACAGGCCCTACTGTCGGGAGAATGAGCGGAACAGGCCCTACTGTCAGGAGAATAAGCGGAACAGGCCCTACTGTCTGGAGAATGAGCGGAACAGGCCCTACTGTCGGGAGAATGAGCGGAACAGGCACTACTGTTGGGAGAATGAGCGGAACAGGCCCTACTGTTGGGATAATTTGCATAACAGGCCCTACTGTCGGGAGAATAAGCGGAACAGGCCCTAATGTTGGGAGAATTAGCGGAACAGGCCCTACTATCGGGAGAATTAGTGGAACAGGCCCTACTGTTAGGAGAATTAGCGGAACAGGCCCCACTGTTGGGAGAATGAGCGAAACAGGCCCTACTGTTGGGATAATTTGCGGAACAGGACCTACTGTCAGGAGAATTAGCGGATCAGGCCCTACTGTCGGGAGAAATAGCGGAACAGGCCCTACTGTTGGGAGGATTAGCGGAACAGGCCCTACTGTCAGGAGAATTAGCGGAACAGGCCCTACTGTTGGGAGAATTAGCGGAACAGGAGCTACTGTCAGGAGAATGAGCGGAACAGGCCCTACTGCCAGGAGAATGAGCGGAACAGGCTCTGCTGTCAGGAGAATGAGCGGAACAGGCCCTACTGTCGGGAAAATGAGCGGAACAGGCGCTACTGTTGGGAGAATTAGCGGAACAGGCCCTACTGTTGGGAGGATTAGCGGAACAGGCCCTACTGTTGGGAGAATTAGCGGAACAGGCCCTAGTGTCAGGAGAATGAGCGGAACAGGCCCTAATGTCAGGAGAATGAGCGGAACAGGCCCTACTGTCGGGAGAATGAGCGGAACAGGCCCTACTGTTGGGAGAATGAGCGGAACAGGCCCTACTGTTGGGAGAATTTGCGGAACAGGCCCTACTGTCGGGAGAATAAGCGGAACAGGCCCTACTGTTGGGAGAATTAGCGGAACAGGCCCTACTATCGGGAGAATTAGCGGAACAGGCCCTACTGTCGGGAGAAATAGCGGAACAGGCCCTACTGTTGGGAGAATTAGCGGAACAGGCCCTACTGTCAGGAGAATTAGCGGAACAGGCCCTACTGTTGGGAGAATTAGCGGAACAGGAGCTACTGTCAGGAGAATGAGCGGAACAGGCCCTACTGCCAGGAGAATGTGCGGAACAGGCTCTGCTGTCAGGAGAATGAGCGGAACAGGCCCTACTGTCGGGAGAATGAGCGGAACAGGCGCTACTGTTGGGAGAATTAGCGGAACAGGCCCTACTGTTGGGAGGATTAGCGGAACAGGCCCTACTGTCAGGAGAATGAGCGGAACAGGCCCTAATGTCAGGAGAATGAGCGGAACAGGCCCTACTGTCGGGAGAATGAGCGGAACAGGCCCTACTGTTGGGAGAATGAGCGGAACAGGCCCTACTGTTGGGAGAATTTGCGGAACAGGCCCTACTGTCGGGAGAATAAGCGGAACAGGCCCTACTGTTGGGAGAATTAGCGGAACAGGCCCTACTATCGGGAGAATTAGCGGAACAGGCCCTAATGTTGGGAGAATTAGCGGAACAGGCCCTACTGTCGGGAGAATGAGCGGAACAGGCCCTACTGTCAAAAGAATAAGCGGAACAGGCCCTACTGTCTGGAGAATGAGCGGAACAGGCCCTACTGTCGGGAGAATGAGCGGAACAGGCACTACTGTTGGGAGAATGAGCGGAACAGGCCCTACTGTTGGGATAATTTGCATAACAGGCCCTACTGTCGGGAGAATAAGCGGAACAGGCCCTAATGTTGGGAGAATTAGCGGAACAGGCCCTACTATCGGGAGAATTAGCGGAACAGGCCCTACTGTCGGGAGAATTAGCGGAACAGGCCCTACTGTCAGGAGAATGAGCGGAACAGGCCCTACTGTCAGGAGAATAAGCGGAACAGGCCCTACTGTCAGGAGAATGAGTGGAACAGGCCCTACGGTCGGTAGAATGAGCGGAAAAGGCCTTACTGTTGGGAGAATGACCGGAACAGGCCCTTCTGTTGGGAGAATTAGTGGAACAGGCCCTACTGTCAGGAGAATGAGCGGACAGGCCCTACTGTTGGGAGAATTAGCGGAACAGGCCCTACTGTCGGGAGAATGAGCGGAACAGGCCCTACTGTCGGGAGAATGACCGGAACAGGCCCTACTGTTGGGAGAATTAGCGGAACAGGCCCTACTGTCAGAAGAATTAGCGGACAGGCCCAACTTTTAGGAAAATAATAAAATAATATGCCATTTAGCAGACGCTTTATCCAAAGCGACTTACAGTCATGCGTGTAGGTGGTCCGGGATCGAACCCACTACCTTGGCATTACAAGCGCCGTGCTCTACCAGCTGAGCTACAGAGGAACAGGCCCTACTGTCAGGAGAATGAGCGGAACAGGACCTACTGTCAGGAGAATGAGCGGAACAGGCCCTTCTGTTGGGAGAATTAGTGGAACAGGCCCTACTGTTAGGAGAATTAGCGGAACAGGCCCTACTGTCTGGATAATTAGCGGAACAGGCCCCACTGTTGGTAGAATTAGCGGAACAGGCCCTACTGTTGGGAGAATGAGCGGAACAGGCCCTACTGTTGGGAGAATTTGCGGAACAGGCCCTACTGTCGGGAGAAAAAGCGGAACAGGCCCTACTGTTGGGAGAAATAGCGGAACAGGCCCTACTGTAAGGAGAATTAGCGGAACAGGCCCTACTGTTGGGAGAATTAGCGGAACAGGCCCTACTGTCAGGAGAATGAGCGGAACAGGCCCTACTGTCAGGAGAATAAGCGGAACAGGCCCTACTGTCTGGAGAATGAGCGGAACAGGCCCTACTGTCGGAGAATGAGCGGAACAGGCACTACTGTTGGGAGAATGAGCGGAACAGGCCCTACTGTAGGGAGAATTTTCATAACAGGCCCTACTGTCGGGAGAATAAGCGGAACAGGCCCTAATGTTGGGAGAATGAGCGGAACAGGCCCTACTATCGGGAGAATTAGCGGAACAGGCCCTACTGTTGGGAGAATTAGCGGAACAGGCCCTACTGTCAGGAGAAAGAGCGGAACAGGCCCTACTGTCAGGAGAATAAGCGGAACAGGCCCTACTGTTGGGAGAATGACCGGAACAGGCCCTACTGTTGGGAGAATTAGTGGAACAGGCCCTACTGTCAGGAGAATGAGCGGACAGGCCCTACTGTTGGGAGAATTAGCGGAACAGGCCCTACTGTCGGGAGAATGAGCGGAACAGGCCCTACTGTTGGAAGAATGACCGGAACAGGCCCTACTGTTGGGAGAATTAGTGGAACAGGCCCTACTGTCAGAAGAATTAGCGGACAGGCCCAACTGTTGGGATAATTATAAATAATATGCCATAGCAGACGCATTTATCCAAAGCGACTTACAGTCATGCGTGCATACATTTTTGTGTATGGGTGGTCCCGGGATCGAACCCACTACCTTAGCATTACAAGCGCCGTGCTCTACCAGCTGAGCTACAGAGGAACAGGCCCTACTGTCAGGAGAATGAGCGGAACAGGCCCTACTGTCAGGAAAATGAGCGGAACAGGCCCTACTGTTGGGAGAATTAGCGGAACAGGCCCTACTGTTAGGAGAATTAGCGGAACAGGCCCTACTGTCTGGATAATTAGCGGAACAGGCCCCACTGTTGGTAGAATTAGCGGAACAGGCCCTACTGTCAGGAGAATGAGCGGAACAGACCCTACTATCGGGAGAATGAGCGGAACAGGCCCTTCTGTTGGGAGAATTAGTGGAACAGGCCCTACTGTTAGGAGAATTAGCGGAACAGGCCCTACTGTCTGGATAATTAGCGGAACAGGCCCCACTGTTGGTAGAATTAGCGGAACAGGCCCTACTGTTGGGAGAATGAGCGGAACAGGCCCTACTGTTGGGAGAATTTGCGGAACAGGCCCTACTGTCGGGAGAAAAAGCGGAACAGGCCCTACTGTTGGGAGAAATAGCGGAACAGGCCCTACTATAAGGAGAATTAGCGGAACAGGCCCTACTGTTGGGAGAATTAGCGGAACAGGCCCTACTGTCAGGAGAATGAGCGGAACAGGCCCTACTGTCAGGAGAATAAGCGGAACAGGCCCTACTGTCTGGAAAATGAGCGGAACAGGCCCTACTGTCGGAGAATGAGCGGAACAGGCACTACTGTTGGGAGAATGAGCGGAACAGGCCCTACTGTAGGGAGAATTTTCATAACAGGCCCTACTGTCGGGAGAATAAGCGGAACAGGCCCTAATGATGGGAGAATTAGCGGAACAGGCCCTACTATCGGGAGAATTAGCGGAACAGGCCCTACTGTTGGGAGAATTAGCGGAACAGGCCCTACTGTCAGGAGAAAGAGCGGAACAGGCCCTACTGTCAGGAGAATAAGCGGAACAGGCCCTACTGTTGGGAGAATGACCGGAACAGGCCCTACTGTTGGGAGAATTAGTGGAACAGGCCCTACTGTCAGGAGAATGAGCGGACAGGCCCTACTGTTGGGAGAATTAGCGGAACAGGCCCTACTGTCGGGAGAATGAGCGGAACAGGCCCTACTGTTGGAAGAATGACCGGAACAGGCCCTACTGTTGGGAGAATTAGTGGAACAGGCCCTACTGTCAGAAGAATTAGCGGACAGGCCCAACTGTTGGGATAATAATAATAATAATAATATGCCATTTAGCAGACGCATTTATCCAAAGCGACTTACAGTCATGCGTGCATACATTTTTGTGTATGGGTGGTCCCGGGGATCGAACCCACTACCTTAGCATTACAAGCGCCGTGCTCTACCAGCTGAGCTACAGAGGAACAGGCCCTACTGTCAGGAGAATGAGCGGAACAGGACCTACTGTCAGGAAAATGAGCGGAACAGGCCCTACTGTTGGGAGAATTAGCGGAACAGGCCCTACTGTTAGGAGAATTAGCGGAACAGGCCCTACTGTCTGGATAATTAGCGGAACAGGCCCCACTGTTGGTAGAATTAGCGGAACAGGCCCTACTGTCAGGAGAATGAGCGGAACAGACCCTACTATCGGGAGAATGAGCGGAACAGGCCCTTCTGTTGGGAGAATTAGTGGAACAGGCCCTATTGTTAGGAGAATTAGCGGAACAGGCCCTACTGTCTGGATAATTAGCGGAACAGGCCCCACTGTTGGTAGAATTAGCGGAACAGGCCCTACTGTTGGGAGAATGAGCGGAACAGGCCCTACTGTTGGGAGAATTTGCGGAACAGGCCCTACTGTCGGGAGAAAAAGCGGAACAGGCCCTACTGTTGGGAGAAATAGCGGAACAGGCCCTACTGTAAGGAGAATTAGCGGAACAGGCCCTACTGTTGGGAGAATTAGCGGAACAGGCCCTACTGTCAGGAGAATGAGCGGAACAGGCCCTACTGTCGGGAGAATGAGCGGAACAGGCCCTACTGTCGGGAGAATGAGCGGAACAGGCCCTACTGTCGGGAGAATGAGCGGAACAGGCACTACTGTTGGGAGAATGAGCGGAACAGGCCCTACTGTAGGGAGAATTTTCATAACAGGCCCTACTGTCGGGAGAATAAGCGGAACAGGCCCTAATGTTGGGAGAATTAGCGGAACAGGCCCTACTATCGGGAGAATTAGCGGAACAGGCCCTACTGTTGGGAGAATTAGCGGAACAGGCCCTACTGTCAGGAGAATGAGCGGAACAGGCCCTACTGTCAGGAGAATAAGCGGAACAGGCCCTACTGTTGGGAGAATGACCGGAACAGGCCCTACTGTTGGGAGAATTAGTGGAACAGGCCCTACTGTCAGGAGAATGAGCGGACAGGCCCTACTGTTGGGAGAATTAGCGGAACAGGCCCTACTGTCGGGAGAATGAGCGGAACAGGCCCTACTGTTGGAAGAATGACCGGAACAGGCCCTACTGTTGGGAGAATTAGTGGAACAGGCCCTACTGTCGGAAGAATTAGCGGACAGGCCCTACTGTTGGGATAAAAATGCCATTTAGCAGACGCATTTATCCAGCGATACAGTCGCGTGCATACATTTTGTGATGGGTGTCCGGGATCGAAACTACCTTAGCATACAAGCGCCGTGCACCAGCTGAGCTACAGAGGAACAGGCCCTACTGTCAGGAGAATGAGCGGAACAGGACCTACTGTCAGGAAAATGAGCGGAACAGGCCCTACTGTTGGGAGAATTAGCGGAACAGGCCCTACTGTTAGGAGAATTAGCGGAACAGGCCCTACTGTCTGGAGAATTAGCGGAACAGGCCCCACTGTTGGGAGAATTAGCGGAACAGGCCCTACTGTCAGGAGAATGAGCGGAACAGGCCCTACTGTCGGGAGAATGAGCGGAACAGGCCCTACTGTCAGGAGAATGAGCGGAACAGGCCCTAGTGTCAGGAGAATGAGCGGAACAGGCCCTACTGTCGGGAGAATGAGCGGAACAGGCCCTACTGTCGGGAGAATTAGCGGAACAGGCCCTACTGTCAGGAGAATGAGCGGAACAGGCCCTACTGTTGGGAGAATGAGCGAAACAGGCCCTACTGTTGGGATAATTTGCGGAACAGGACCTACTGTCAGGAGAATTAGCGGATCAGGCCCTACTGTCGGGAGGAATAGCGGAACAGGCCCTACTGTTGGGAGAATTAGCGGAACAGGCCCTACTGTCAGGAGAATTAGCGGAACAGGCCCTACTGTTGGGAGAATTAGCGGAACAGGAGCTACTGTCAGGAGAATGAGCGGAACATGCCCTACTGCCAGGAGAATGAGCGGAACAGGCTCTGCTGTCAGGAGAATGAGCGGAACAGGCCCTACTGTGGGGAGAATGAGCGGAACAGGCCCTACTGTTGGGAGAATTAGCAGAACAGGCCCTACTGTTGGGAGAATTAGCGGAACAGGCCCTACTGTTGGGAGAATTAGCGGAACAGGCCCTAGTGTCAGGAGAATGAGCGGAACAGGCCCTAATGTCAGGAGAATGAGCGGAACAGGCCCTACTGTCGGGAGAATGAGCGGAACAGGCCCTACTGTTGGGAGAATGAGCGGAACAGGCCCTACTGTTGGGAGAATTTGCGGAACAGGCCCTACTGTCGGGAGAATTAGCGGAACAGGCCCTACTGTCGGGAGAATTAGCGGAACAGGCCCTACTATCGGGAGAATGAGCGGAACAGGCCCTACTGTCGGGAGAATGAGCGGAACAGGCCCTAGTGTCAGGAGAATGAGCGGAACAGGCCCTACTGTCGGGAGAATGAGCGGAACAGTCCCTACTGTCAGGAAAATTAGCGGAACAGGCCCTACTGTCAGGAGAATGAGCGGAACAGGCCCTACTGTTGGGAGAATGAGCGAAACAGGCCCTACTGTTGGGATAATTTGCGGAACAGGACCTACTGTCAGGAGAATTAGCGGATCAGGCCCTACTGTCGGGAGGAATAGCGGAACAGGCCCTACTGTTGGGAGAATTAGCGGAACAGGCCCTACTGTCAGGAGAATTAGCGGAACAGGCCCTACTGTTGGGAGAATTAGCGGAACAGGAGCTACTGTCAGGAGAATGAGCGGAACAGGCCCTACTGCCAGGAGAATGAGCGGAACAGGCTCTGCTGTCAGGAGAATGAGCGGAACAGGCCCTACTGTGGGGAGAATGAGCGGAACAGGCCCTACTGTTGGGAGAATTAGCAGAACAGGCCCTACTGTTGGGAGAATTAGCGGAACAGGCCCTACTGTTGGGAGAATTAGCGGAACAGGCCCTAGTGTCAGGGAGAATGAGCGGAACAGGCCCTAATGTCAGGAGAATGAGCGGAACAGGCCCTACTGTCGGGAGAATGAGCGGAACAGGCCCTACTGTCGGGAGAATGAGCGGAACAGGCCCTACTGTTGGGAGAATAAGCGGAACAGGCCCTACTGTCAGGAGAATGAGCGGAACAGGCCCTACTGTCGGTAGAATGAGCGGAAAAGGCCCTACTGTCAGGAGAATAAGCGGAACAGGCCCTACTTGTGGGAGAATTAGCGGATCAGGCCCTACTGTTGGGAGAATTAGCGGAACAGGCCCTACTGTTGGTAGAATGAGCGGAAAAGGACCTACTGTAGGGAGAATGACCGGAACAGGCCCTACTGTTGGGAGAATTAGTGGAACAGGCCCTACTGTCAGGAGAATGAGCGGAACAGGCCCTACTGTCTGGAGAATTAGCGGAACAGGCCCTACTGTTGGGAGAGTTACCGGAACAGGCCCTACTGTCGGGAGAATTAGCGGAACAGGCCCTACTGTTAGGAGAATTAGCGGAACAGGCCCTACTGTCTGGAGAATGAGCGGAACAGGCCCCACTGTTGGTAGAATTAGCGGAACAGGCCCTACTGTCTGGATAATTAGCGGAACAGGCCCCACTGTTGGTAGAATTAGCGGAACAGGCCCTACTGTCAGGAGAATGAGCGGAACAGGCCCTACTGTCAGGAGAATTAGCGGAACAGGCCCTACTGTCAGGAGAATGAGTGGAACAGGCCTTACTGTCAGGAGAATGAGCGGAACAGGCCCTACTGTTGGGAGAATGAGCGAAACAGGCCCTACTGTTGGGATAATTTGCAGAACAGGACCTACTGTCAGGAGAATTAGCGGATCAGGCCCTACTGTCGGGAGAAATAGCGGAACAGGCCCTACTGTTGGGAGAATTAGCGGAACAGGCCCTACTGTCAGGAGAATTAGCGGAACAGGCCCTACTGTTGGGAGAATTAGCGGAACAGGACCTACTGTTGGGAGAATTTGCGGAACAGGCCCTACTGTCGGGAGAATAAGCGGAACAGGCCCTACTGTCAGGAGAATGAGCGGAACAGGCCCTACTGTCAGGAGAATGAGCGGAACAGGCCCTACTGTCGGGAGAATGAGCGGAACAGGCCCTACTGTCGGGAGAATGAGCGGAACAGGCCCTACTGTCAGGAGAATAAGCGGAACAGGCCCTACTTGTGGGAGAATTAGCGGATCAGGCCCTACTGTCGGGAGAATTAGCGGAACAGGCCCTACTGTAGGGAGAATTAGCGGAACAGGCCCTACTGTCGGGAGAATGAGCGGAACAGGCCCTACTGTTGGTAGAATGAGCGGAAAAGGACCTACTGTAGGGAGAATGACCGGAACAGGCCCTACTGTTGGGAGAATTAGTGGAACAGGCCCTACTGTCGGGAGAAATAGCGGAACAGGCCCTACTGTTGGGAGAATTAGCGGAACAGGCCCTACTGTCAGGAGAATTAGCGGAACAGGCCCTACTGTTGGGAGAATTAGCGGAACAGGACCTACTGTTGGGAGAATTTGCGGAACAGGCCCTACTGTCGGGAGAATAAGCGGAACAGGCCCTACTGTCAGGAGAATGAGCGGAACAGGCCCTACTGTCAGGAGAATAAGCGGAACAGGCCCTACTGTCAGGAGAATGAGCGGAACAGGCCCTACTGTCGGTAGAATGAGCGGAAAAGGCCCTACTGTCAGGAGAATAAGCGGAACAGGCCCTACTTGTGGGAGAATTAGCGGATCAGGCCCTAGTAGAATGAGCGGAAAAGGACCTACTGTAGGGAGAATGACCGGAACAGGCCCTACTGTTGGGAGAATTAGTGGAACAGGCCCTACTGTCAGGAGAATGAGCGGACAGGCCCTACTATCGGGAGAATTAGCGGAACAGGCCCTACTGTTGGGAGAGTTACCGGAACAGGCCCTACTGTCAGGAGAATGAGCGGAACAGGCCCTACTGTCAGGAGAATTAGCGGAACAGGCCCTACTGTCTGGAGAATGAGCGGAACAGGCCCCACTGTTGGTAGAATTAGCGGAACAGGCCCTACTGTCTGGATAATTAGCGGAACAGGCCCCACTGTTGGTAGAATTAGCGGAACAGGCCCTACTGTCAGGAGAATGAGCGGAACAGACCCTACTATTGGGAGAATGAGCGGAACAGGCCCTACTGTCAGGAGAATGAGCGGAACAGGCCCTAGTGTCAGGAGAATGAGCGGAACAGGCCCTACTGTCGGGAGAATGAGCTGAACAGTCCCTACTGTCAGGAAAATTAGCGGAACAGGCCCTACTGTCAGGAGAATGAGTGGAACAGGCCTTACTGTCAGGAGAATGAGCGGAACAGGCCCTACTGTTGGGAGAATGAGCGAAACAGGCCCTACTGTTGGGATAATTTGCGGAACAGGACCTACTGTCAGGAGAATTAGCGGATCAGGCCCTACTGTCGGGAGAAATAGCGGAACAGGCCCTACTGTTGGGAGAATTAGCGGAACAGGCCCTACTGTCAGGAGAATTAGCGGAACAGGCCCTACTGTTGGGAGAATTAGCGGAACAGGACCTACTGTCAGGAGAATGAGCGGAACAGGCCCTACTGCCAGGAGATTGAGCGGAACAGGCTCTACTGTCAGGAGAATGAGCGGAACAGGCCCTACTGTCGGGAGAATGAGCGGGAACAGGCCCTACTGTTGGGAGAATGAGCGGAACAGGCCCTACTGTTGTGAGAATTTGCGGAACAGGCCCTACTATCAGGAGAATGAGCAGAACAGGCCCTAATGTCAGGAGAATGAGCGGAACAGGCCCTACTGTTGGGAGAGTTAGCGAAACAGGCCCTACTATCGGGAGAATTAGCGGAACAGGCCCTACTGTTGGGAGAATTAGCGGAACAGGCCCTACTGTCAGGAGAATGAGCGGAACAGGCCCTACTGTCGGTAGAATGAGTGGAAAAGGCCCTACTGTCAGGAGAATAAGCGGAACAGGCCCTACTGTCTGGAGAATGAGCGGAACAGGCCCTACTGTCTGGAGAATGAGCGGAACAGGCCCTACTGTTGGGAGAATGAGCGGAACAGGCCCTACTGTTGGGAGAATTTGCGGAACAGGCCCTACTGTCGGGAGAATAAGCGGAACAGGCCCTACTGTCGGGAGAATGAGCGGAACAGGCCCTACTGTCAGGAGAATAAGCGGAACAGGCCCTACTGTCAGGAGAATGAGCGGAACAGGCCCTACTGTCGGTAGAATGAGCGGAAAAGGCCCTACTGTCAGGAGAATAAGCGGAACAGGCCCTACTTGTGGGAGAATTAGCGGATCAGGCCCTACTGTCGGGAGAATTAGCGGAACAGGCCCTACTGTAGGGAGAATTAGCGAAAAAGGCCCTACTGTTGGGAGAATGACCGGAACAGGCCCTACTGTCGGTAGAATGAGCGGAAAAGGCCCTACTGTCAGGAGAATAAGCGGAACAGGCCCTACTTGTGGGAGAATTAGCGGATCAGGCCCTACTATCGGGAGAATTAGCGGAACAGGCCCTACTGTAGGGAGAATTAGCGGAAAAGGCCCTACTGTTGGGAGAATGACCGGAACAGGCCCTACTGTTGGTAGAATGAGCGGAAAAGGACCTACTGTAGGGAGAATGACCGGAACAGGCCCTACTGTTGGGAGAATTAGTGGAACAGGCCCTACTGTCAGGAGAATGAGCGGACAGGCCCTACTATCGGGAGAATTAGCGGAACAGGCCCTACTGTTGGGAGAGTTACCGGAACAGGCCCTACTGTCAGGAGAATGAGCGGAACAGGCCCTACTGTCAGGAGAATAAGCGGAACAGGCCCTACTGTCTGGAGAATGAGCGGAACAAGCCCCACTGTTGGTAGAATTAGCGGAACAGGCCCTACTGTCTGGATAATTAGCGGAACAGGCCCCACTGTTGGTAGAATTAGCGGAACAGGCCCTACTGTCAGGAGAATGAGCGGAACAGACCCTACTGTCGGGAGAATGAGCGGAACAGGCCCTACTGTCAGGAGAATGAGCGGAACAGGCCCTAGTGTCAGGAGAATGAGCGGAACAGGCCCTACTGTCGGGAGAATGAGCTGAACAGTCCCTACTGTCAGGAAAATTAGCGGAACAGGCCCTACTGTCAGGAGAATGAGTGGAACAGGCCTTACTGTCAGGAGAATGAGCGGAACAGGCCCTACTGTTGGGAGAATGAGCGAAACAGGCCCTACTGTTGGGATAATTTGCGGAACAGGACCTACTGTCAGGAGAATTAGCGGATCAGGCCCTACTGTCGGGAGAAATAGCGGAACAGGCCCTACTGTTGGGAGAATTAGCGGAACAGGCCCTACTGTCAGGAGAATTAGCGGAACAGGCCCTACTGTTGGGAGAATTAGCGGAACAGGACCTACTGTCAGGAGAATGAGCGGAACAGGCCCTACTGCCAGGAGAATGAGCGGAACAGGCTCTACTGTCAGGAGAATGAGCGGAACAGGCCCTACTGTCGGGAGAATGAGCGGAACAGGCCCTACTGTTGGGAGAATGAGCGGAACAGGCCCTACTGTTGTGAGAATTTGCGGAACAGGCCCTACTATCAGGAGAATGAGCAGAACAGGCCCTAATGTCAGGAGAATGAGCGGAACAGGCCCTACTGTTGGGAGAGTTAGCGAAACAGGCCCTACTATCGGGAGAATTAGCGGAACAGGCCCTACTGTCAGGAGAATGAGTGGAACTGGCCCTACTGTCAGGAGAATGAGCGGAACAGGCCCTACTGTCGGTAGAATGAGCGGAAAAGGCCCTACTGTCAGGAGAATAAGCGGAACAGGCCCTACTGTCTGGAGAATGAGCGGAACAGGCCCTACTGTCTGGAGAATGAGCAGAACAGGCCCTACTGTTGGGAGAATGAGCGGAACAGGCCCTACTGTTGGGAGAATTTGCGGAACAGGCCCTACTGTCGGGAGAATAAGCGGAACAGGCCCTACTGTCAGGAGAATGAGCAGAACAGGCCCTACTGTCAGGAGAATAAGCGGAACAGGCCCTACTGTCAGGAGAATGAGCGGAACAGGCCCTACTGTCGGTAGAATGAGCGGAAAAGGCCCTAATGTCAGGAGAATAAGCGGAACAGGCCCTACTTGTGGGAGAATTAGCGGATCAGGCCCTACTATCGGGAGAATTAGCGGAACAGGCCCTACTGTAGGGAGAATTAGCGAAAAAGGCCCTACTGTTGGGAGAATGACCGGAACAGGCCCTACTGTTGGTAGAATGAGCGGAAAAGGACCTACTGTAGGGAGAATGACCGGAACAGGCCCTACTGTTGGGAGAATTAGCGGAACAGGCACTACTGTCAGGAGAATGAGCGGACAGGCCCTACTGTTGGGAGAATTAGCGGAACAGGCCCTACTGTCGGGAGAATGAGCGGAACAGGCCCTACTGTTGGAAGAATGACCGGAACAGGCCCTACTGTTGGGATAATTAGTGGAACAGGCCCTACTGTCAGGAGAATTAGCGGACAGGCCCTACTGTTGGGATAATAATAATATGCAATTTAGCAGACGCTTTTATCCAAAGCGACTTACAGTCATGCGTGCATACATTTGTGTATGGGTGGTCCCGGGATCGAACACTACCTTGGCGTTACAAGCGCCGTGCTCTACCAGCTGAGCACAGGGAACAGGCCCTACTGTCAGGAGAATTAGCGGAACAGGACCTACTGTCAGGAGAATGAGCGGAACAGGCCCTACTGTTGGGAGAATGAGCGGAACAGGCCCTACTGTTGGGAGAATTAGCGGAACAGGCCCTACTATCGGGAGAATTAGCGGAACAGGCCCTACTGTTGGGAGAATTAGCGGAACAGGCCCTACTGTCAGGAGAATGAGCGGAACAGACCCTACTATCGGGAGAATGAGCGGAACAGGCCATACTGTCAGGAGAATGAGCGGAACAGACCCTACTATCGGGAGAATGAGCGGAACAGGCCCTACTGTCAGGAAAATGAGCGGAACAGGCCCTAGTGTCAGGAGAGTGAGCGGAACAGGCCCTACTGTCGGGAGAATGAGCGGAACAGTCCCTACTGTCAGGAAAATTAGCGGAACAGGCCCTACTGTCAGGAGAATGAGTGGAACAGGCCCTACTGTCAGGAGAATGAGCGGAACAGGCCCCACTGTTGGGAGAATGAGCGGAACAGGCCCTACTGTTGGGAGAATTTGCGGAACAGGACCTACTGTCAGGAGAATTAGCGGATCAGGCCCTACTGTCGGGAGAAATAGCGGAACAGGCCCTACTGTTGGGAGAATTAGCGGAACAGGCCCTACTGTCAGGAGAATTAGCGGAACAGGCCCTACTGTTGGGAGAATTAGTGGAACAGGACCTACTGTCAGGAGAATGAGCGGAACAGGCCCTACTGCCAGGAGAATGTGCGGAACAGGCCCTACTGTTGGGAGAATGAGCGAAACAGGCCCTACTGTTGGGATAATTTGCGGAACAGGACCTACTGTCAGGAGAATTAGCGGATCAGGCCCTACTGTCGGGAGAAATAGCGGAACAGGCCCTACTGTTGGGAGAATTAGCGGAACAGGCCCTACTGTCAGGAGAATTAGCGGAACAGGCCCTACTGTTGGGAGAATTAGCGGAACAGGACCTACTGTCAGGAGAATGAGCGGAACAGGCCCTACTGCCAGGAGAATGAGCGGAACAGGCTCTACTGTCAGGAGAATGAGCGGAACAGGCCCTACTGTCGGGAGAATGAGCGGGAACAGGCCCTACTGTTGGGAGAATGAGCGGAACAGGCCCTACTGTAAGGAGAATTTGCGGAACAGGCCCTACTATCAGGAGAATGAGCAGAACAGGCCCTACTGTCAGGAGAATGAGCGGAACAGGCCCTACTGTTGGGAGAGTTAGCGGAACAGGCCCTACTGTCAGGAGAATTAGCGGAACAGGCCCTACTGTTGGGAGAATTAGCGGAACAGGACCTGCTGTCAGGAGAATGAGCGGAACAGGCCCTACTGCCCGGAGAATGAGCGGAACAGGCCCTACTGTCAGGAGAATGAGCGGAACAGGCCCTACTGTCGGGAGAATGAGCGGGAACAGGACCTACTGTCAGGAGAATGAGTGGAACAGGCCCTACTGTCAGGAGAATTTGCGGAACAGGACCTACTGTCAGGAGAATTAGCGGACAGGCCCTACTGTTGGGAGAATTAGCGGAACAGGCCCTACTGTCAGGAGAATGAGCGGAAAAGAGTACCAACTGTCAGGAGAATGAGCGGAACAGGCCCTACTGTTGGGAGAATTCGCGGAACAGGCCCTACTGTCAGGAGAATTTGCGGAACAGGACCTACTGTCAGGAGAATTAACGGATCAGGCCCTACTGTCGGGAGAAATAGCGGAACAGGCCGATTCTGTTGGGAGAATGAGCGGGAACAGGCCCTTCTGTTGGGAGAATGAGCGGAACAGGCCCTACTGTTGGGAGAATTTGCGGAACAGGCCCTACTGTTGGGAGAATTTGCAGAACAGGCCCTACTGTTGGGCGAATTAGCGGAACAGGCCCTACTATCGGGAGAATTAGCGGAACAGGCTCTACTGTTGGGAGAATTAGCGGAACAGGCCCTACTGTCAGGAGAATGAGCGGAACAGGCCCTACTGTCAGGAGAATGAGCGGAACAGGCCCTACTGTTGGGAGAATGAGTGGAACAGGCCCTACTGTCAGGAGAATGAGCGGAACAGGCCCTACTGTTGGGAGAATGAGCGGAACAGGCCCTACTGTTGGGAGAATTTGCGGAACAGGACCTACTGTCAGGAGAATTAGCGGATCAGGCCCTACTGTCGGGAGAAATAGCGGAACAGGCCCTACTGTTGGGAGAATTAGCGGAACAGGCCCTACTGTCAGGAGAATTAGCGGAACAGGCCCTACTGTTGGGAGAATTAGTGGAACAGGACCTACTGTCAGGAGAATGAGCGGAACAGGCCCTACTGCCAGGAGAATGAGCGGAACAGGCCCTACTGTCGGGAGAATGAGCGAAACAGGCCCTACTGTTGGGAGAATTTGCGGAACAGGCCCTACTGTCAGGAGAATAAGCGGAACAGGCCCTACTGTCGGGAGAAATAGCGGAACAGGCCCTACTGTTGGGAGAATTAGCGGAACAGGCCCTACTGTCAGGAGAATTAGCGGAACAGGCCCTACTGTTGGGAGAATTAGCGGAACAGGCCCTACTGTCAGGAGAATGAGCGGAACAGGCCCTACTGCCAGGAGAATGAGCGGAACAGGCTCTACTGTCAGGAGAATGAGCGGAACAGGCCCTACTGTCGGGAGAATGAGCGGAACAGGCCCTACTGTTGGGAGAATGAGCGGAACAGGCCCTACTGTTGGGAGAATTTGCGGAACAGGCCCTACTATCAGGAGAATGAGCAGAACAGGCCCTACTGTCAGGAGAATGAGCGGAACAGGCCCTACTGTTGGGAGAGTTAGCGGAACAGGCCCTACTGTCAGGAGAATTAGCGGAACAGGCCCTACTGTTGGGAGAATTAGCGGAACAGGACCTGCTGTCAGGAGAATGAGCGGAACAGGCCCTACTGCCCGGAGAATGAGCGGAACAGGCCGTACTGTCAGGAGAATGAGCGGAACAGGCCCTACTGTCGGGAGAATGAGCGGGAACAGGACCTACTGTCAGGAGAATGAGTGGAACAGGCCCTACTGTCAGGAGAATTTGGCGGAACAGGCCCTACTGTCAGGAGAATTAGCGAACAGGCCCTACTGTTGGGAGAATTAGCGGAACAGGCCCTACTGTCAGGAGAATGAGCGGAAAAGAGTACCAACTGTCAGGAGAATGAGCGGAACAGGCCCTACTGTTGGGAGAATTCGCGGAACAGGCCCTACTGTCAGGAGAATTTGCGGAACAGGACCTACTGTCAGGAGAATTAGCGGATCAGGCCCTACTGTCGGGAGAAATAGCGGAACAGGCCGCTACTGTTGGGAGAATGAGCGGGAACAGGCCCTTCTGTTGGGAGAATGAGCGGAACAGGCCCTACTGTTGGGAGAATTTGCGGAACAGGCCCTACTGTTGGGAGAATTTGCGGAACAGGCCCTACTGTTGGGCGAATTAGCGGAACAGGCCCTACTATCGGGAGAATTAGCGGAACAGGCCCTACTGTTGGGAGAATTAGCGGAACAGGCCCTACTGTCAGGAGAATGAGCGGAACAGGCCCTACTGTCAGGAGAATGAGCGGAACAGGCCCTACTGTTGGGAGAATTAGCGGAACAGGCCCTACTATCGGGAGAATTAGCGGAACAGGCCCTACTGTTGGGAGATTTAGCGGAACAGGCCCTACTGTCAGGAGAATGAGTGGAACAGGCCCTACTGTCAGGAGAATGAGCGGAACAGGCCCTACTGTCGGTAGAATGAGCCGAACAGTCCCTACTGTCAGGAAAATTAGCGGAACAGGCCCTACTGTCAGGAGAATGAGTGGAACAGGCCCTACTGTCAGGAGAATGAGCAGAACAGGCCCTACTGTTGGGAGAATGAGCGGAACAGGCCCTACTGTTGGGAGAATTTGCGGAACAGGACCTACTGTCAGGAGAATTAGCGGATCAGGCCCTACTGTCGGGAGAAATAGCGGAACAGGCCCTACTGTTGGGAGGATTAGCGGAACAGGCCCTACTGTCAGGAGAATTAGCGGATCAGGCCCTACTGTTGGGAGAATTAGCGGAACAGGACCTGCTGTCAGGAGAATGAGCGGAACAGGCCCTACTGCCAGGAGAATGAGCGGAACAGGCCCTACTGTCAGGAGAATGAGCGGAACAGATCCCTACTGTCGGGAGAATGAGCGGGAACAGGACCTACTGTTGGAAGAATGACCGGAACAGGCCCTACTGTTGGGAGAATTAGTGGAACAGGCCCTACTGTCAGGAGAATTAGCGGACAGGCCCTACTGTTGGGAGAATTAGCGGAACAGGCCCTACTGTCAGGAGAATGAGCGGAAAAGAGTACCAACTGTGAGGAGAATGAGCGGAACAGGCCCTACTGTTGGGAGAATTCGCGGAACAGGCCCTACTGTTGGGAGAATTAGCGGAACAGGCCCTACTGTCAGGAGAATGAGTGGAACAGGCCCTACTGTCAGGAGAATGAGCGGAACAGGCCCTACTGTCGTAGAATGAGCGGAACAGTCCCTACTGTCAGGAAAATTAGCGGAACAGGCCCTACTGTCAGGAGAATGAGTGGAACAGGCCCTACTGTCAGGAGAATGAGCAGAACAGGCACTACTGTTGGGAGAATGAGCGGAACAGGCCCTACTGTCGGGAGAATTTGCGGAACAGGACCTACTGTCAGGAGAATTAGCGGATCAGGCCCTACTGTCGGGAGAAATAGCGGAACAGGCCCTACTGTTGGGAGGATTAGCGGAACAGGCCCTACTGTCAGGAGAATTAGCGGAACAGGCCCTACTGTTGGGAGAATTAGCGGAACAGGACCTGCTGTCAGGAGAATGAGCGGAACAGGCCCTACTGCCAGGAGAATGAGCGGAACAGGCCCTACTGTCAGGAGAATGAGCGGAACAGATCCCTACTGTCGGGAGAATGAGCGGGAACAGGACCTACTGTTGGAAGAATGACCGGAACAGGCCCTACTGTTGGGAGAATTAGTGGAACAGGCCCTACTGTCAGGAGAATTAGCGGACAGGCCCTACTGTTGGGAGAATTAGCGGAACAGGCCCTACTGTCAGGAGAATGAGCGGAAAAGTACCAACTGTCAGGAGAATGAGAGGAACAGGCCCTACTGTTGGGAGAATTCGCGGAACAGGTCCTACTGTTGGGAGAATTAGCGGAACAGGCCCTACTGTCAGGATAATTAGCGGAACAGGCCCCAATGTTGGTAGAATTAGCGGAACAGGCCCTACTGTCAGGAGAATGAGCGAAACAGACCCTACTGTCGGGAGAATGAGCGGAACAGGCCCTACTGTCAGGAGAATTAACAGAACAGGCACTACTGTCAGGAGAATGAGCGGAACAGGCCCTATTGTTGGGAAAATTTGCGGAACAGGCCCTACTGTCAGGAGAATGAGCGGAACAGGACCTAATGTCAGGAGAATGAGCGGAACAGGCCCTACTGTTGGGAGAATTAGCGGAAGAGGCCCTACTGTTAGGAGAATTAGCGGAACAGGCCCTACTGTCAGGATAATTAGCGGAACAGGCCCTACTGTCAGGAGAATTAGCGGAACAGGCCCTACTGTTGGGAGAATTAGCGGAACAGGACCTGCTGTCAGGAGAATGAGCGGAACAGGCCCTACTGTCAGGAGAATGAGTGGAACAGGCCCTACTGTTGGGAGAATTAGCGGAACAGGCCCTACTGTCGGGAGAATTAGCGGAACAGGCCCTACTGTTGGGAGAATTAGCGGAACAGGCCCTACTGTCAGGAGAATGAGTGGAACAGGCCCTACTGTCAGGAGAATGAGCGTAACAGGCCCTACTGTCTGTAGAATGAGCGGAACAGTCCCTATTGTCAGGAAAATTTGCGGAACAGGCCCTACTGTCAGGAGAATGAGTGGAACAGGCCCTACTGTCAGGAGAATGAGCGGAACAGGCCCTACTGTTGGGAGAATGAGCGGAACAGGCCCTACTGTTGGGAGAATTTGCGGAACAGGACCTACTGTCAGGAGAATTAGCGGATCAGGCCCTACTGTCGGGAGAAATAGCGGAACAGGCCCTACTGTTGGGAGAATTAGCGGGAACAGGCCCTTCTGTTGGGACAATGAGCGGAACAGGCCCTACTGTTGGAATAATTTGCGGAACAGTTCCTACTGTCGGGAGAATAAGCGGAACAGGCCCTACTTTTGGGAGAATTAGCGGAACAGGCCCTACTATCGGGAGAATTAGCGGAACAGGCCCTACTGTCAGGAGAATGAGCGGAACAGGCCCTACTGTCAGGAGAATGAGCGGAACAGGCCCTACTGTCAGGAGAATGAGCGGAACAGGCCCTACTGTTGGGAGAATTAGCGGAACAGGCCCTACTGTCGGGAGAATTAGCGGAGCAGGCCCTACTGTTGGGAGAATTAGCGGAACAGGCCCTACTGTCAGGAGAATGAGCGGAACAGGCCCTACTGTCAGGAGAATGAGCGGAACAGGCCCTACTGTCGGGAGAATGAGCGGAACAGTCCCTACTGTCAGGAAAATTAGCGGAACAGGCCCTAC
This sequence comes from Coregonus clupeaformis, assembly GCF_020615455.1. Lineage (NCBI taxonomy): Eukaryota > Metazoa > Chordata > Actinopteri > Salmoniformes > Salmonidae > Coregonus > Coregonus clupeaformis. The sequence goes on from NW_025534267.1 coordinate 61,147, forward strand.
TGTCAGGAGAATGAGTGGAACAGGCCCTACTGTCAGGAGAATGAGCGGAACAGGCCCTACTGTTGGGGAATGAGCGGAACAGGCCCTACTGTCGGGAGAATTTGCGGAACAGGACCTACTGTCAGGAGAATTAGCGGATCAGGCCCTACTGTCGGGGAGAAATAGCGGAACAGGCCCTACTGTTGGGAGAATTAGCGGAACAGGCCCTACTGTCAGGAGAATGAGCGGAACAGGCCCTACTGTCGGGAGAATGAGCGGAACAGGCCCTACTGTTGGAATAATGACCGGAAAAGGCCGTACTGTTGGGAGAATTAGTGGAACAGGCCCTACTGTCAGGAGAATGAGCGGAACAGGACCTACTGTCAGGAGAATGAGCGGAACAGGCCCTACTGTTGGGAGATTTAGCAGAACAGGCCCTACTGTCAGGATAATTAGCGGAACAGGCCCCACTGTTGGTAGAATTAGCGGAAAAGGCCCTACTGTCGGGAGAATGAGCGGAACAGGCCCTATTGTTGGGAGAATGACCGGAACAGGCCCTACTGTTGGGAGAATTAGCGGAACAGGCCCTATTGTCAGCAGAATTAGTGGACAGGCCCTACTGTTGGGAGAATTAGCGGAACAGACCCTCTTGTCAGGACAATGAGCGGAAAAGGACCTACTGTCAGGAGAATGAGCGGAACAGGCCCTACTGTTGGGAGTATTAGCGGAACAGGCCCTACTGTTGGGAGATTTAGCAGAACAGGCCCTACTGTCAGGATAATTAGCGGAACAGGCCCCACTGTTGTTTGAATTAGCGGAAAAGGCCCTACTGTTGGGAGAATGAGCGGAACAGGCCCTATTGTTGGGAGAATGACCGGAACAGGCCCTAATGTTGGGAGAATTAGCGGAACATGCCCTAGTGTCGGGAGAATGAGCGGAACAGGCCCTACTGTCAGGAGAATGATCGGAACAGGCCCTACTGTTGGGATAATGACCGGAACAGGCCCTACTGTTGGGAGAATTAGTGGAACAGGCCCTACTGTCAGGAGAATGAGCGGAACAGGCCCTACTGTCGGGAGAATGAGCGGAACAGGCCCTACTGTTGGGAGAATTAGCGGAACAGGCCCTACTGTCGGGAGAATTAGCGGAACAGGCCCTACTGTCGGGAGAATTAGCGGAACAGGCCCTACTGTCAGGAGAATGAGTGGAACAGGCCCTACTGTCAGGAGAATGAGCGGAACAGGCCCTACTGTCGGTAGAATGAGCGGAACAGGCCCTACTGTCAGGAGAATTAGCGGATCAGGCCCTACTGTCGGGAGAAATAGCGGAACAGGCCCTACTGTTAGGAGAATTAGCGGGAACAGGCCCTTCTGTTGGGAGAATGAGCGGAACAGGCCCTACTGTTGGAATAATTTGCGGAACAGTCCCTACTGTCGGGAGAATAAGCGGAACAGGCCCTACTTTTGGGAGAATTAGCGGAACAGGCCCTACTATCAGGAGAATTAGCGGAACAGGCCCTACTGTCAGGAGAATGAGCGGAACAGGCCCTACTGTCAGGAGAATGAGCGGAACAGGCCCTACTGTCAGGAGAATGAGCGGAACAGGCCCTACTGTTGGGAGAATTAGCGGAACAGGCCCTACTATCGGGAGAATTAGCGGAGCAGGCCCTACTGTTGGGAGAATTAGCGGAACAGGCCCTACTGTCAGGAGAATGAGTGGAACAGGCCCTACTGTCAGGAGAATGAGCGGAACAGGCCCTACTGTCGGGTAGAATGAGCGGAACAGTCCCTACTGTCAGGAAAATTAGCGGAACAGGCCCTACAGTCAGGAGAATGAGTGGAACAGGCCCTACTGTCAGGAGAATGAGCGGAACAGGCCCTACTGTTGGGTAATGAGCGGAACAGGCCCTACTGTCGGGAGAATTTGCGGAACAGGACCTCCTGTCAGGAGAATTAGCGGATCAGGCCCTACTGTCGGGAGAAATAGCGGAACAGGCCCTACTGTTGGGAGAATTAGCGGAACAGGCCCTACTGTCAGGAGAATGAGCGGAACAGGCCCTACTGTCGGGAGAATGAGCGGAACAGGCCCTACTGTTGGAATAATGACCGGAAAAGGCCGTACTGTTGGGAGAATTAGTGGAACAGGCCCTACTGTCAGGAGAATGAGCGGAACAGGACCTACTGTCAGGAGAATGAGCGGAACAGGCCCTACTGTTGGGAGATTTAGCAGAACAGGCCCTACTGTCAGGATAATTAGCGGAACAGGCCCCACTGTTGGTAGAATTAGCGGAAAAGGCCCTACTGTTGGGAGAATGAGCGGAACAGGCCCTACTGTTGGGAGAATGACCGGAACAGGCCCTACTGTTGGGAGAATTAGCGGAACAGGCCCTATTGTCAGCAGAATTAGTGGACAGGCCCTACTGTTGGGAGAATTAGCGGAACAGACCCTCTTGTCAGGACAATGAGCGGAAAAGGCCCTACTGTCAGGATAATTAGCGGAACAGGCCCCACTGTTGGTAGAATTAGCGGAAAAGGCCCTACTGTTGGGAGAATGAGCGGAACAGGCCCTATTGTTGGGAGAATGACCGGAACAGGCCCTAATGTTGGGAAAATTAGCGGAACATGCCCTAGTGTCGGGAGAATGAGCGGAACAGGCCCTACTGTTGGGTAATGAGCGGAACAGGCCCTACTGTCGGGAGAATTTGCGGAACAGGACCTCCTGTCAGGAGAATTAGCGGATCAGGCCCTACTGTCGGGAGAAATAGCGGAACAGGCCCTACTGTTGGGAGAATTAGCGGAACAGGCCCTACTGTCAGGAGAATGAGCGGAACAGGCCCTACTGTCGGGAGAATGAGCGGAACAGGCCCTACTGTTGGAATAATGACCGGAAAAGGCCGTACTGTTGGGAGAATTAGTGGAACAGGCCCTACTGTCAGGAGAATGAGCGGAACAGGACCTACTGTCAGGAGAATGAGCGGAACAGGCCCTACTGTCAGGAGAATGAGTGGAACAGGCCCTACTGTTGGGAGAATTAGCGGAACAGGCCCTACTATCGGGAGAATTAGCGGAGCAGGCCCTACTGTTGGGAGAATTAGCGGAACAGGCCCTACTGTCAGGAGAATGAGTGGAACAGGCCCTACTGTCAGGAGAATGAGCGGAACAGGCCCTACTGTCGGTAGAATGAGCGGAACAGGACCTACTGTCAGGAGAATTAGCGGATCAGGCCCTACTGTCGGGAGAAATAGCGGAACAGGCCCTACTGTTGGGAGAATTAGCGGGAACAGGCCCTTCTGTTGGGAGAATGAGCGGAACAGGCCCTACTGTTGGAATAATTTGCGGAACAGTCCCTACTGTCGGGAGAGTAAGCGGAACAGGCCCTACTTTTGGGAGAATTAGCGGAACAGGCCCTACTGTCAGGAGAATTAGCGGAACAGGCCCTACTGTCAGGAGAATGAGCGGAACAGGCCCTACTGTCAGGAGAATTAGCGGAACAGGCCCTACTGTCAGGAGAATGAGCGGAACAGGCCCTACTGTTGGGAGAATTAGCGGAACAGGCCCTACTATCGGGAGAATTAGCGGAGCAGGCCCTACTGTTGGGAGAATTAGCGGAACAGGCCCTACTGTCAGGAGAATGAGTGGAACAGGCCCTACTGTCAGGAGAATGAGCGGAACAGGCCCTACTGTCGGTAGAATGAGCGGAACAGTCCCTACTGTCAGGAAAATTAGCGGAACAGGCCCTACAGTCAGGAGAATGAGTGGAACAGGCCCTACTGTCAGGAGAATGAGCGGAACAGGCCCTACTGTTGGGTAATGAGCGGAACAGGCCCTACTGTCGGGAGAATTTGCGGAACAGGACCTCCTGTCAGGAGAATTAGCGGATCAGGCCCTACTGTCGGGAGAAATAGCGGAACAGGCCCTACTGTTGGGAGAATTAGCGGAACAGGCCCTACTGTCAGGAGAATGAGCGGAACAGGCCCTACTGTCGGGAGAATGAGCGGAACAGGCCCTACTGTTGGAATAATGACCGGAAAAGGCCGTACTGTTGGGAGAATTAGTGGAACAGGCCCTACTGTCAGGAGAATGAGCGGAACAGGACCTACTGTCAGGAGAATGAGCGGAACAGGCCCTACTGTTGGGAGATTTAGCAGAACAGGCCCTACTGTCAGGATAATTAGCGGAACAGGCCCCACTGTTGGTAGAATTAGCGGAAAAGGCCCTACTGTTGGGAGAATGAGCGGAACAGGCCCTATTGTTGGGAGAATGACCGGAACAGGCCCTACTGTTGGGAGAATTAGCGGAACAGGCCCTATTGTCAGCAGAATTAGTGGACAGGCCCTACTGTTGGGAGAATTAGCGGAACAGACCCTCTTGTCAGGACAATGAGCGGAAAAGGACCTACTGTCAGGATAATTAGCGGAACAGGCCCCACTGTTGGTAGAATTAGCGGAAAAGGCCCTACTGTTGGGAGAATGAGCGGAACAGGCCCTATTGTTGGGAGAATGACCGGAACAGGCCCTAATGTTGGGAGAATTAGCGGAACATGCCCTAGTGTCGGGAGAATGAGCGGAACAGGCCCTACTGTTGGGTAATGAGCGGAACAGGCCCTACTGTCGGGAGAATTTGCGGAACAGGACCTCCTGTCAGGAGAATTAGCGGATCAGGCCCTACTGTCGGGAGAAATAGCGGAACAGGCCCTACTGTTGGGAGAATTAGCGGAACAGGCCCTACTGTCAGGAGAATGAGCGGAACAGGCCCTACTGTCGGGAGAATGAGCGGAACAGGCCCTACTGTTGGAATAATGACCGGAAAAGGCCGTACTGTTGGGAGAATTTGTGGAACAGGCCCTACTGTCAGGAGAATGAGCGGAACAGGACCTACTGTCAGGAGAATGAGCGGAACAGGCCCTACTGTTGGGAGATTTAGCAGAACAGGCCCTACTGTCAGGATAATTAGCGGAACAGGCCCCACTGTTGGTAGAATTAGCGGAAAAGGCCCTACTGTTGGGAGAATGAGCGGAACAGGCCCTATTGTTGGGAGAATGACCGGAACAGGCCCTACTGTTGGGAGAATTAGCGGAACAGGCCCTATTGTCAGCAGAATTAGTGGACAGGCCCTACTGTTGGGAGAATTAGCGGAACAGACCCTCTTGTCAGGACAATGAGCGGAAAAGGACCTACTGTCAGGAGAATGAGCGGAACAGGCCCTACTGTTGGGAGTATTAGCGGAACAGGCCCTACTGTTGGGAGATTTAGCAGAACAGGCCCTACTGTCAGGATAATTAGCGGAACAGGCCCCACTGTTGGTAGAATTAGCGGAAAAGGCCCTACTGTTGGGAGAATGAGCGGAACAGGCCCTATTGTTGGGAGAATGACCGGAACAGGCCCTAATGTTGGGAGAATTAGCGGAACATGCCCTAGTGTCGGGAGAATGAGCGGAACAGGCCCTACTGTCAGGAGAATGATCGGAACAGGCCCTACTGTTGGGATAATGACCGGAACAGGCCCTACTGTTGGGAGAATTAGTGGAACAGGCCCTACTGTCAGGAGAATGAGCGGAACAGGCCCTACTGTCAGGAGAATGAGCGGAACAGGCCCTACTGTTGGGAGAATTAGCGGAACAGGCCCTACTATCGGGAGAATTAGCGGAGCAGGCCCTACTGTTGGGAGAATTAGCGGAACAGGCCCTACTGTCAGGAGAATGAGTGGAACAGGCCCTACTGTCAGGAGAATGAGCGGAACAGGCCCTACTGTCGGTAGAATGAGCGGAACAGTCCCTACTGTCAGGAAAATTAGCGGAACAGGCCCTACAGTCAGGAGAATGAGTGGAACAGGCCCTGCTGTCAGGAGAATGAGCGGAACAGGCCCTACTGTTGGGAGAATGAGCGGAACAGGCCCTACTGTCGGGAGAATTTGCGGAACAGGACCTACTGTCAGGAGAATTAGCGGATCAGGCCCTACTGTCGGGAGAAATAGCGGAACAGGCCCTACTGTTGGGAGAGTTAGCGGAATAGGCCCTACTGTCAGGAGAATAAGCGGAACAGGCCCTACTGTCAGGAGAATGAGCGGAAGAGGCCCTACTGTCGGGAGAATGAGCGGAACAGGCCCTACTGTTGGAATAATGACCGGAAAAGGCCGTACTGTTGGGAGAATTAGCGGACAGGACCTACTGTTGGGAGAATTTATCGGAACAGGCCCTACTGTCAGGACAATGAGCGGAACAGGACCTACTGTCAGGAGAATGAGCGGAACAGGCCCTACTGTTGGGAGTATTAGCGGAACAGGCCCTACTGTTGGGAGATTTAGCAGAACAGGCCCTACTGTCAGGATAATTAGCGGAACAGGCCCCACTGTTGGTAGAATTAGCGGAAAAGGCCCTACTGTTGGGAGAATGAGCGGAACAGGCCCTATTGTTGGGAGAATGACCGGAACAGGCCCTACTGTTGGGAGAATTAGCGGAACAGGCCCTATTGTCAGGAGAATTAGTGGACAGGCCCTACTGTTGGGAGAATTAGCGGAACAGACCCTCTTGTCAGGACAATGAGCGGAACAGGACCTACTGTCAGGAGAATGAGCGGAACAGGCCCTACTGTCAGGAGAATGAGCGGAACAGGCCCTACTGTTGGGAGTATTAGCGGAAGAGGCCCTACTGTTGGGAGATTTAGCAGAACAGGCCCTACTGTCAGGATAATTAGCGGAACAGGCCCCACTGTTGGTAGAATTAGCGGAAAAGGCCCTACTGTTGGGAGAATGAGCGGAACAGGCCCTATTGTTGGGAGAATGACCGGAACAGGCCCTAATGTTGGGAGAATTAGCGGAACAGGCCCTAATGTCAGGAGAATTAGTGGACAGGCCCTACTGTTGGGAGAATTAGCGGAACAGACCCTACTGTCAGGAGAATGAGCGGAACAGGCCCTACTGTTGGGAGAATTAGCGGAACAGGACCTACTGTCAGGAGAATGAGCGGAACAGGCCCTACTGTTGGGAGAATGACCGGAATAGGCCCTACTGTCAGGAGAATAAGCGGAACAAGCCCTACTGTCAGGAGAATGAGTGGAACAGGCCCTACTGTCGGGAGAATGAGCGGAACAGGCCCTACTGTTGGAATAATGACCGGAAAAGGCCGTACTGTTGGGAGAATTAGTGGAACAGGCCCTACTGTCAGGAGAATTAGCGGACAGGACCTACTGTCAGGAGAATGATCGGAACAGGCCCTACTGTTGGGATAATGACCGGAACAGGCCCTACTGTTGGGAGAATTAGTGGAACAGGCCCTACTGTCAGGAGAATGAGCGGAACAGGCCCTACTGTCAGGAGAATGAGCGGAACAGGCCCTACTGTTGGGAGAATTAGCGGAACAGGCCCTACTATCGGGAGAATTAGCGGAGCAGGCCCTACTGTTGGGAGAATTAGCGGAACAGGCCCTACTGTCAGGAGAATGAGTGGAACAGGCCCTACTGTCAGGAGAATGAGCGGAACAGGCCCTACTGTCGGTAGAATGAGCGGAACAGTCCCTACTGTCAGGAAAATTAGCGGAACAGGCCCTACAGTCAGGAGAATGAGTGGAACAGGCCCTGCTGTCAGGAGAATGAGCGGAACAGGCCCTACTGTTGGGAGAATGAGCGGAACAGGCCCTACTGTCGGGAGAATTTGCGGAACAGGACCTACTGTCAGGAGAATTAGCGGATCAGGCCCTACTGTCGGGAGAAATAGCGGAACAGGCCCTACTGTTGGGAGAGTTAGCGGAATAGGCCCTACTGTCAGGAGAATAAGCGGAACAGGCCCTACTGTCAGGAGAATGAGCGGAAGAGGCCCTACTGTCGGGAGAATGAGCGGAAAAGGCCCTACTGTTGGAATAATGACCGGAAAAGGCCGTACTGTTGGGAGAATTAGCGGACAGGACCTACTGTTGGGAGAATTTATCGGAACAGGCCCTACTGTCAGGACAATGAGCGGAACAGGACCTACTGTCAGGAGAATGAGCGGAACAGGCCCTACTGTTGGGAGTATTAGCGGAACAGGCCCTACTGTTGGGAGATTTAGCAGAACAGGCCCTACTGTCAGGATAATTAGCGGAACAGGCCCCACTGTTGGTAGAATTAGCGGAAAAGGCCCTACTGTTGGGAGAATGAGCGGAACAGGCCCTATTGTTGGGAGAATGACCGGAACAGGCCCTACTGTTGGGAGAATTAGCGGAACAGGCCCTATTGTCAGGAGAATTAGTGGACAGGCCCTACTGTTGGGAGAATTAGCGGAACAGACCCTCTTGTCAGGACAATGAGCGGAACAGGACCTACTGTCAGGAGAATGAGCGGAACAGGCCCTACTGTCAGGAGAATGAGCGGAACAGGCCCTACTGTTGGGAGTATTAGCGGAACAGGCCCTACTGTTGGGAGATTTAGCAGAACAGGCCCTACTGTCAGGATAATTAGCGGAACAGGCCCCACTGTTGGTAGAATTAGCGGAAAAGGCCCTACTGTTGGGAGAATGAGCGGAACAGGCCCTATTGTTGGGAGAATGACCGGAACAGGCCCTAATGTTGGGAGAATTAGCGGAACAGGCCCTAATGTCAGGAGAATTAGTGGACAGGCCCTACTGTTGGGAGAATTAGCGGAACAGACCCTACTGTCAGGAGAATGAGCGGAACAGGCCCTACTGTTGGGAGAATTAGCGGAACAGGACCTACTGTCAGGAGAATGAGCGGAACAGGCCCTACTGTTGGGAGAATGACCGGAATAGGCCCTACTGTCAGTAGAATAAGCGGAACAAGCCCTACTGTCAGGAGAATGAGCGGAACAGGCCCTACTGTCGGGAGAATGAGCGGAACAGGCCCTACTGTTGGAATAATGACCGGAAAAGGCCGTACTGTTGGGAGAATTAGTGGAACAGGCCCTACTGTCAGGAGAATTAGCGGACAGGACCTACTGTTGGGAGAATTTATCGGAACAGGCCCTACTGTCAGGACAATGAGCGGAACAGGACCTACTGTCAGGAGAATGAGCGGAACAGGCCCTACTGTTGGGAGTATTAGCGGAACAGGCCCTACTGTTGGGAGATTTAGCAGAACAGGCCCTACTGTCAGGATAATTAGCGGAACAGTCCCCACTGTTGGTAGAATTAGCGGAAATGGCCCTACTGTTGGGAGAATGAGCGGAACAGGCCCTATTGTTGGGAGAATGACCGGAACAGGCCCTACTGTTGGGAGAATTAGCGGAACAGGCCCTATTGTCAGGAGAATTAGTGGACAGGCCCTACTGTTGGGAGAATTAGCGGAACAGACCCTCTTGTCAGGACAATGAGCGGAACAGGACCTACTGTCAGGAGAATGAGCGGAACAGGCCCTACTGTCAGGAGAATGAGCGGAACAGGCCCTACTGTTGGGAGTATTAGCGGAACAGGCCCTACTGTTGGGAGATTCAGCAGAACAGGCCCTACTTTCAGGATAATTAGCGGAACAGGCCCCACTGTTGGTAGAATTAGCGGAAAAGGCCCTACTGTTGGGAGAATGAGCGGAACAGGCCCTATTGTTGGGAGAATGACCGGAACAGGCCCTAATGTTGGGAGAATTAGCGGAACAGGCCCTATTGTCAGGAGAATTAGTGGACAGGCCCTACTGTTGGGAGAATTAGCGGAACAGACCCTACTGTCAGGAGAATGAGCGGAACAGGCCCTACTGTTGGGAGAATTAGCGGAACAGGACCTACTGTCAGGAGAATGAGCGGAACAGGCCCTACTGTTGGGAGAATGACCGGAACAGGCCCTACTGTCGGGAGAATTAGCGGAACAGGCCCTACTGTCAGGAGAATTAGCGGAACATGCCCTAGTGTTGGGAGAATGAGCGGAACAGGCCCTACTGTCTGGAGAATGATCGGAACAGGCCCTACTGTTGGGATAATGACCGGAACAGGCCCTACTGTTGGGAGAATTAGCGGAACAGGCCTTACTATCAGGATAATTAGTGGACAGGCCCTACTTTTGGGAGAATTAGCGGACAGGCCTTACTGTCAGGAGAATGAGCGGAACAGGCCCTACTGTTGGGAGAATGACCGGAACAGGCCCTACTATTGGGAGAATTAGCGGAACAGGCCCTACTGTCAGGAGAATGAGCGGAACAGGACCTACTGTCAGGAGAATGAGCGGAACAGGCCCTACTGTTGGGAGAATTAGCGGAACAGGCACTACTGTCAGGAAAATGAGCGGAACAGGCCCTACTGTTGGGAGAATGAGCGGAACAGGCCCTACTGTTGGGAAAATTAGCGGAACAGGCCCTACTGTCAGGAGAATGAGCGGAACAGGCCCTACTGTCAGGAGAATTAGCGGAACAGACCCTACTGTCAGGAGAATGAGCGGAACAGGCCCTACTGTCAGGAGAATTAGTGAAACAGGCCCTACTGTCAGGAGAATTAGTGGAACAGGCCCTTTTCTCAGGAGAATGAGCGGAACAGACCCTACTTTTGGGAGAATTAGTGGAACAGGCCCTACTGTCAGGAGAATTAGTGAAACAGGCCCTACTGTTGGGAGAATGAGCGGAACAGGCCCTACTGTTGGGAGAATTAGTGCAACAGGCCCTACTGTCAGGAGAAGGAGAGGCAAAGGGGAAGACCATTCAAATAAGGACATGCCCTCCTAAAACTGGTTATAACTCCATTTCTGTCTGTGATATTACAATTCTAACAGCGGCAGTGTGTTATATAGACTAATTTAGGAAAGGTCAAGGACGGAAGGGGAAATGACTATATATGGCAGAATAATAAAATTAATAAATTCATGAGCAGTGAAAATGACTTTTTTAGCAGTTCTATTGTTAAGAGCAAGGTGTGCTGCTCTGTTTTGAGCCAGCTGTAGCTTTGCTGGGTCTTTCTTTGCTGCACTTGACCACATTACCAGACAGTAATCAAGATGGGACAAGACCAGAGCAATTACCAATTAGTAAAATAGATTTTTGTGTAAAAAACGCAGAACATCTCTTCACAACAACTTTGTCAATATGACTTGACCATGATAATTGACCATCCAATGTTACACCTAGGAGTTTAGCTTCCTCAACTCGCTCAATGGTCACACCAAAGATGTTTTATAACTAAACCAAGATAGTCCACAGCCTGTCTTTTCCAATGAGAAGAAATTAGTCATAGTGGGCAGAACAAGCACGGAGGTGGGCAGAGCCAAGCACGAGATAGCAAGATCCTATTGGCCCATTCTAGCATGCATCTGCATATTTTCTTTAGGGAACGCCTACTCTGTGAAGTGTGCAATAACTCAATTCGCCCTTTGCACTCCTTCTAAACAATATGATTTTAAAAAACTCTGGCAAAGGGTAAAGTTAACTAAACTTAGTCCACTCTGTTCATAACATATTTTAGTTTTGGGAACAGAAAAC
>NW_025534267.1:77500-112500 GCF_020615455.1 Coregonus clupeaformis
CATTGGCAGCAGAGAACTGGAAGGAATGGCGGCCAAAGGAGGTGTTGGCTTTGGGGATGACCAGTGAGATATACCTGTTGGAGCGCAGACTACGGGTAGGTGTTGCTATGGTGACCAGTGAGCTAAGATAAGACGGGGATTTGCCTAGCAGTGATTTATAGATGAATTGGAGCCAGTGGGTTTGGCGACGAATATGTAGTGAGGACCAGCCAACAAGAGCGTACAGGTCACAATGGTGGGTAGTATATGGGGCTTGGTGACAAAACTGATGGCACTGTGATAGACTACATCCAATTTGCTGAGTAGAGTGTTGGAGGCTATTTTGTAAATGACATCGCCGAAGTCAATGAGTGGTGGGATAGTCAGTTTTACGAGGGCATGTTTGGCAGCATGAGTGAAGGAGGCTTTGTTGCGAAATAGGAAGCCGATTCTAGATCTAACTTTTGATTGGAGATGCTTAATGTGAGTCTGGAAGGAGAGTTTACAGTCTAACCAGACACCTAGGTATTTGTAGTTGTCCACATACTCTAGGTCAGACCCGCCGAGAGTAGTGATTCTAGTTGGGTGGGCGGGTGCAAGCAGCGTTCGGTTGAAGAGCATGCATTTAGTTTTACTAGTGTTTAAGAGCAGTTGGAGGCTACGGAAGGAGTGTTGTATGGCATTGAAGCTCGTTTGGAGGTTTGTTAACACAGTGTCCAATGAAGGGCCAGATGTATACAAAATGGTGTCGTCCGCATAGAGGTGGATCCGAGCGTCACCAGCAGCAAGAGCGACATCATTGATATACACAGAGAATAGAGTCGGCCTGAGAATTGAACCCTGTGGCACCCCCATAGAGACTGCCAGAGGTCCAGACAACAGGCCCTCCGATTTGACACATTGAACTCTATCTAAGAAGTAATTGGTGAACCAGGCGAGGAAGTCATTTGAGAAACCAGAGCTGGTGGCCGGGGAAGTGGTAGCCAGGTGGAAAGCATGGCCAGCCTTAGCAAAATGCTTGTTGAAATTCTCGATTATTGTAGATTTATCGGTGGTGACAGTGTTTCCTAGCCTCAGTGCAGTGGGCAATTGGGAGGAGGTGCTCTTATTCTCCATGGACTTTACAGTGTCTCAAAACTTTTTGGAGTTAGTGCTACAGGATGCACATTTCTGTTTGAAAAAGCTAGCCTTTGCTTTTCTAAATGATTGTGTACATTGGTTCCTGACTTCCCTGAAAAGTTGCATATCGCGGGGGCTGTTCGATGCTAATGCAGTACGCCACAGGATGTTTTTGTGCTGGTCAAGGGCAGTCAAGTCTGAGGAGAACCAGGGGCTATATCTGTTCTTAGTTCTGAATTTTTTGAATGGGGCATGCTTATTTAAGATTGATAGGAAAGCACTTTTAAAGAACAAACAGGCATCCTCTACTGACGGAATGAGGTCAATATCCATCCAGGATACCCGGGCCAGGTCAATTAGAAAGGCCTGCTCGCTAAAGTGTTTTAGGGAACGTTTGACAGTGATGAGGGGTGGTCATTTGACCGCGGACCCATTACGGACGCAGGCAATAAGGCAGTGATCGCTGAGATCCTGGTTGAAGACAGCGGAGGTGTATTTAGAGGGTAAATTTGTCAGGATGATATCTATGAGGGTGCCCATGTTTACAGATTTAGGGTTGTACCTGGTTAGGTTCGTTGATCATTTGTGTGAAATTGAGGGCATCTAGTTTAGATTGTAGGTTGGCCGGTGTGTTAAACATATCCCAGTTTAGGTCACCAAGCAGTACAAATTCTGAGGATAGATGTGGAACAATCAGTTCACATATGGTGTCCAGGGCACAGCTCGGGGCTGAGGGGGGTCTGTAGCAAGCGACAACAGTGAGAGACTTATTTCTGGAAAGGTGGATTTTTAGAAGTAGAAGCTCAAACTGTTTGGGCACAGACCTGGATAGTACGATAGAGCACTGCAGGCTATCTCTACAGTACATTGCAACCCTACCCCCTTTGGCAGTTCTATCGAGACGGAAAATGTTGTAGTTGGGGATGGACATTTCTGAATTTTTGGTGGCCTTCCTAAGCCAGGATTCAGACACTGCTAGAACATCAGGGTTGGCGGAGTGTGCTAACGCAGTGAATAACTCAAACTTAGGAAGGAGGCTTCTGATATTTACGTGCAGAAAACCAAGACTTTTACGGTTACAGAAGTCAACAAATGATAGCTCCTGGGGAGTAGGAGTGATACTGGGGGCTGCAGGGCCTGGGTTAGCCTCTACATCACCAGAGGAACAGAGGAGGACTAGAATAAGGATACGACTAAAGGCTTTAAGAACTGGTCTTCTAGTGCGTTGGGTACATAGAATAAAGGGGGGCAGTTCTCTGGGCGTTGTAGAAAAGATTCAGGGCATTATGTACAGAAAAGGATATGGAAGGATATGAGTACAGTTCAGGTAACCCTAAGCATTGGGTAACAATGAAAGAGATAAGCGTCACTGGAGGCACCGATTGAGCCGGTCTCGGCGTGTATGGGGGTGGAACAAAGGAACAATTTGAGGCAGTTTGAGAGGGACTAGGGGTTCTACAGTGAAATTGTATAATAAGAACTAACCCAAACAGCAATAGGCAAGGCATAATTGACATGGGAGAGAGGCATAAAGCAGTCACAGGTGTTATTAGAGAGAGCTAAGACAACAACTGGAAATAGCGATAACGTTTGGGCTAAGGCTAAACAGAATAAACAGGACAGGGTACCGTGTAAAGGAACAGTCCAGCAGGCATCAGCTGTGCAGCTGAGTGATCATAAGGTCCAGTGAACAGCAATATGTGAGTCCGAGAGCAGTTCAAATTGGTGCTTCAGCACAGCTAGCAGGGAGCACAGTTGTAGTTTGCGTGTGCTAGCGGGCCGGGGCTGGCAGATGGATCTTCGTGGTCGCCGCAACGGGAAGCCTGTTGAAACCACATCAGACTATTTCGTCGGCAGACCAGTCGTGTTGGATCGGCGGGGCTCAGTGTCAACACTAGGAGGTCCCGTCCGGTTGACAGAGAGGTAGATAGCCGGGAGATGGGCCTGCGGCTAGCTCAAGGCTAACTGGTGCTTGCTATAGGGCAATGGTAATCAGCCAACAACAGGTTGCAGCTAGCTAGCTGTTTGCGATGATCCGGCGCTAGGGTCCAGTGATTCCGGCAGAAAGTCCAATAAGCTCTGGGTCGATAGCACGCTGGGTCGATAGCACGCTGTGCAGACTGGCCGACGAATTGTCCAGGCTAGAGCTAGAGCTGGCTGGTGGATAGTGTAGGCCACGGACAGTGGTGAAGACGCTAACGGTGACTAATAACAGGTAGCCATTCAGTTGCAGCTACACTATTTTCAGCTTACGGTTCTTGATGAAAGTTATAAAGAAATAATAGAATCCTTTCCACGTTGGGTGAGGCGGGTTGCAGGAAAGTATATTTAGTTAAAGAATGAAAAGTAAAAATTGAGAAATATATACAAAATAGACAAAAAAACAAGAAACGGGATATTTACACAGGGACAATGAATAAAAGCGACCGCACTGCTACGCCATCTTGGAAAAAAAAAAAAAACAACACTTTGCTAGCTAGCCAATGTGTTATGATTTAACTGGATAGAACCCAAATGCAGACAAGTACACCAAGCCAGAGAAGTTTTAACAGGTTTATTATAATGTTCAATAGTCCAGGTTTCCAATAAATGGGGAAGAGCAAGTCCAGGTTACAGGGAGGGTACAGATCCAGGTCAGGGCAGGTGTGGTACCGTAATGTCCTAGTGTCCGTGGTGAGTCCAAAGGAGAGGCCCGATAGAGGAGAGCAGGATGGTGGTGGCAGGAGTGAAGCGGAGGCAGGAGTCAGGTTCCAAATATATGGTTGTCTTGACTATGATCTGACGATGAGTGGAAAGTTTGACCGGGTCTTAAAGGCTGAGGTGATTATGGTGAATGAGCTGCAGCTGGAACCCTGACTCCCGCACACCAGACTTCACTCCTGCAATCAAGGACAGACAGAGGGGAGGGGGAGAGCAGAGAGAGAGCTACCTAGCAGCAGTAGGCCTAACAGTACCCCCCCCTCTACGGACGCCACCTGGCGGCCGACAGGGTTTATCAGGATGTAACCTATGAAACTCACGAACCAGAGCAGGATCCACAATGAAGCTCCTGGGCACCCAGGAACGTTCCTCAGGACCATAACCCTCCCAATCCACCAGGTACTGGAAACCCACGACCCCGGCGGCGAACATCCAGAAGTCGCCGGACAGTGTAGACCGGACCCCCACCCACGATCTTGGGCGGAGGAGGGGGACGAGAGGGCGGGCACAAAGGGCTAACCGACACAGGCTTAATCTGGGAAACATGAAAGGTGGAATGAACCCGTAGGGGAGGCAGGAAGCTGTAGCTTAACCGCGCAGGGGTTAACAATAGACAGTATCTTGAACGGTCCTATAAAACGAGGCGCCATCTTCTTCGACTCCACCTTCAATGGAAGGTCCCGTGACTTCAGCCATACCTCTTGACCAGGAGAGTAACCGGGAGCCTGGGACCGGTGATGGTTGGCTTGCCTCTGCATGTACGCCGAAGCTCGGGACAGAGCTACCCTGGCCTTCCTCCAGACCTTGCAGCAGCGGCGCATGTGGGACTGCACCGAGGGTACCGCAAGTTCCCTCTCTTGGGAAGGGAACAGGGGAGGTTGATAACCCAGAGCACACAGAAAAGGAGACAAACCAGAGGAAGCGTTAGTCAAGGTGTTATGAGCATATTCCACCCAGGGGAGCATGGAGCTCCATGACCCAGGGTTAGACCCAGTGACACAGCGAAGTGCGGTCTCCATCTCCTGGTTCGCTCTCTCGGCTTGCCCGTTGGTCTGGGGGTGATATCCAGAGGACAGGCTGGATGTAATGCCCAAAGCTTTACAGAAAGCTTTCCACACCTGGGAGACAAACTGGGGACCCCTGTCAGAGACAATATCCGTGGGTAGACCATGAGAGCGGAACACATGTTCAACCAAAATATCAGCCGTCTCTCTGGCAGTGGGCAGTTTAGGTAGGGCCAAAAAATGAGCGAACTTAGAAAAAACGATCAATCACCGTAAGAATGACAGTCTTACCAGATGAGGGGGGGAAGTCCAGTGACAAAATCCATAGCGATATGCGACCAGGGCCGGCTGGGTATAGGTAGAGGTCGTAGATGACCAGCGCTGGCCTGGGTGGAGTTTTTACTTCGTGCACATACCGTACAAGCAGCAATGAAGGCTCGAGTGTCCGCCTCCATCGTGGCCCACCAGAACTTCCGTCGCACAAAGTCAAGGGTCCGCGAAACTCCAGGGTGACAGGTAAGGGGAGACGAGTGAGCCCACTGAAGTACCTGGGAGCGAGCAGACTCAGGGACAAACATCCGGTTAGGAGGACCCCTCCCAGGGTCAGCTTGATGATGTTGAGCCTGTCTAACAATCCCCTCGATGTCACATGTGATGACTGCAATACTGCAGGTAGGAGGCAAAATGGGTTCAGGGTTACTACCAGTATCAACAGCCGAATGAACACGAGACAGGGCGTCAGGCTTGACGTTGCGTGACCCAGGACGGTAAGACAGAGAAAAATTGAATCTCCCAAAAAATAGTGCCCACCTGGCTTGACGGGGGTTGAGCTGCTTCGCTGACTGGAGGTAAGCCAGATTCTTATGATCCGTCCAAACGATGAAGGGTTGTTCCGCCCCCTCCAACCAATGTCGCCACTCCTCGAGAGCCAGCTTAACGGCGAGCAGTTCACGATTTCCAACATCATAATTCCTCTCTGCCTGAGAAAGTTTCCTTGAGAGAAAAGCACAGGGATGCAGTTTGTTATCTTCAGGAGAACGTTGTGACAACACTGCACCTACCCCAGTGTCGGATGCATCCACCTCCACGACAAACTGGCGGTCGGGGTCCGGCTGCATCAGAATGGGAGCCGAGGCGAGCGATGTTTCAGTTCTTCGAACGCTGATTCGGCCCCTTCATTCCAAGCGAACGGTCGTGAGATGGAGGTGAGAGCGGTGGAGTGGCGCCGCAATGCGGCTGTAGTCCTTGATGAACCTCCTATAGAAGTTCGCAAACCCCAGGAATCGTTGAAGTTGTTTGCGGGTAGAGGGAGCTGGCCAGTCCGTGACAGCAGAGATCTTAGCTGGGTCCATCCGCAGCTCCCCCTGAGCTATGATGTAACCCAAAAAGAGGTCTCAGACACATGAAATTCACATTTCTCCATCTTCACAAACAGTTTGTTCTCCAACAACCTTTGCAACACCTGGCGCACATGCAGTTCATGTTCCTGGGAGGACTCTGAGAAAATCAAGATATCATCCAGATAGACAAAAACAAACCGATTCAACATGTCCCGAAGGACATCATTGACTAGTGCCTGAAAAACAGCAGGGGCATTAGACAACCCAAAAGGCATAACCCGATACTCAAAATGTCCCAAGGGTGTGTTGAAGGCAGTCTTCCATTCATCACCCTTACGAATGCGCACCAGGTGATACGCATTTCGTAGATCCAGTTTCGTAAAGATGGTAGCACCATGAAGGAGGGGAAAAGCAGAATTAATCAAAGGCAGAGAATACTTGTTCTTAATGGTGATGTTGTTAAGTCCACGGTAATCAATACAGGGTCTGAGGGTCTTATCCTTCTTAGCAACAAAAAGAATCCCGCTCCTACAGGTGACGAGGAAGGACGCATAATACCTGCCGCCAAGGAGTCCCGAATGTAGTTCTCCATAGCCTCCGTCTCCGGCCGGGAGAGATTGTACAGGCGACTGCTGGGGAGCGGGGCTCCTGGCTGGAGGTCAATGGCGCAGTCGTAAGGCCGGTGAGGAGGAAGAGAAGTAGCTCTGTGTTTGCAGAAAACGGATGCCAGGTCATGATACACGTCAGGAACAGCAGAAAGATCCATGGACTCCAGTGGAGGTTGAGGCACAGTACTGGCAGGAGTCTGAGCAGAACACAAACAATTCACATGACAAAATGTGCTCCATGAAACAATGCTACCTGTCACCCAATCAATGTGTGGATTGTGTTTTATGAGCCAGGGGATACCAAGGACCAGGGGAGTCTGTGGGCAGTCGATAATATGGAATTGAATGTTCTCCTGATGATTTCCCGACACTCTAAGACAAACAGGAACAGTCTGATGGGTAATGCGGGTCAACAATTGTCCATTTAGACCCTTAGCCTGCAGCGGACAGTCCATAGGAACAGTCTCCAAATCCATTTGTTGAGCCCACTCTCTATCCAAAAAGCTTTCGCCGGCACCAGAGTCAATCAGCGCACTAACAGAGAAATTCTGGGACTGCCACTGGAGGGATGCCTGAAGCAGAATGCGGGGAGAAGAGGAAGAATCCGCTGCTCGGCTCACCAAAACTTCTCCCATAAATGATGAGCCGGCCCTTTTCCCCGGACGAACTGGGCAGGAAGGAACGAAATGACCAGCTTCTCCACAATACAGGCAGACCCGAGCCTGAATACGACGTGCACGCTCCTCTGAGGACAACCGTGCACGACCCACCTCCATGGCTTCGGGTTCAGTGCTCCTCGTATCGACTCGGGAAGACACGGCTCTCTCCGTAGGGACGATGCAGGGAGGAGTTTGTTGATGACAGACAGGTTGCTTGGAACTAACACTCCTCTCCCGGCGGCGCTCCCGAATCCGATTATCCAACCTGATAGTGAGTGAAATAAGATTATCCAGCGTAGGCGATTCATCATATGACACCAATTCATCTCTTAAAGTCTCAGACAAAGCATTGATGAACACCCCTTGTAATGCCTCGTCATTCCAACCACTCACTGCTGCTAAAGTCCGAAACTCCACTGCCATCTCCGCCACACTGCGAGCCCCCTGCCGAAGAGAAAACAACCGCTTTCGCAGCCTCCTTGCCTCGTACGGGGTGGTCAAAAACCTTCCTCATCTCAGTGGTGAAGGCAACGTAAGCGTTGCAAATGTCCGACTGACTCTCCCAGACCGCGGATCCCCAGGCACGAGCGGAACCGCTAGTAGAGTTGATAAGGTAGGCAATACGGGCTCTTTCTGAGGCGTAGGTGAGGGGCTGTTGTTCAAACACTAACGAGCATTGAGTCAAAAAAATCGCCACAGGTTCCCATGTTCCCGTCATAGCGCTCTGGAGCAGGAACAAAAGGCTCTCTGATCTGGGCTGAAGGGGTAGTAAGGGCAGACACTTGATTGGTGAGTAATTGAACCTGATTAAGCAGCACCTGACTGTCCTCAGCAATCGTCTTAAACAGGGTATCATGTTGGCCAAGTAGAATGCCCTGATTGGCTATGGCAGTCCAAATTTGAGTGCACTCTGGGGTGGTATCCGAGCTACTGTCTGCTGGGTTCATGTTGGTCAGATCATACTGTTATGATTTAACTGGATAGAACCCAAATGCAGACAAGTACACCAAGCCAGAGAAGTTTTAACAGGTTTATTATAATGTTCAATAGTCCAGGTTTCCAATAAATGGGGAAGAGCAAGTCCAGGTTACAGGGAGGGTACAGATCCAGGTCAGGGCAGGTGTGGTACCGTAATGTCCTAGTGTCCGTGGTGAGTCCAAAGGAGAGGCCCGATAGAGGAGAGCAGGATGGTGGTGGCAGGAGTGAAGCGGAGGCAGGAGTCAGGTTCCAAATATATGGTTGTCTTGACTATGATCTGACGATGAGTGGAAAGTTTGACCGGGTCTTAAAGGCTGAGGTGATTATGGTGAATGAGCTGCAGCTGGAACCCTGACTCCCGCACACCAGACTTCACTCCTGCAATCAAGGACAGACAGAGGGGAGGGGGAGAGCAGAGAGAGAGCTACCTAGCAGCAGTAGGCCTAACACAATGTTGGTTTAAACAGACACATGTGTAGATTAAATTGTAAACCGAATGTGAGAAGCCTGCAGGTCTCCTACCGAAATGTATGCAGATAAAAAACGGTTAGAGAAAAAACAAATCCAAACACCCGATTTCAGTCCTCTCGACCTAACAAAAATACCCTTTACAGAGCCAACCAGTGACCGGTTTTCGGAAGTGGACAGCAGCGTCACACATTTGTTGAATAAAATTATATTAGAATTTACTTTGATATTTTGGAAAGTTGGTCCTAATGTTGCCCTTTTGACTCCAATGATACATAATATAATAATAATAATAATAATAATAATAATAATAATAAGCCATTTAGCAGACGCTTTTATCCAAAGCGACTTACAGTCATGTGTGCATACATTTTTACGTATGGGTGGTCCCGGAGATCGAACCCACTACCCTGGCGTTACAAGCGCCGTGCTCTACCAGCTGAGCTACAGAGGACCACAGAGGACTACATTGCAGTTATTCAACGTCCATTTTGATTAACTGAGGACGATGATTTGGTGAAGTGTGAAACGGTTTTGGAAAACCTTGAACACTCAAATTAATAGTCATCCAAAATAACTTTACAAACACAAAATATACACTTTATGTTAGCTTTGAAAGTGAGGATTATTAACAGTTGGAGAGAGTTTCGGGACTTTTGTACACATTGGGCATGGTGTGTTACATAGTATGCATGAGAACCCAAGCCCTATAGGACTTGTGTGAATGAGAGCAAATACATAGCTATCTGCACTCAGGCTTGTCTAAAGGCTGTGTAGGCAGGTTATAGAGATCCATGCCAATAAAGGAATTAGAAATATAATCTATACATTTTAGTCATTTAGCAGACGCTCTTATCCAGAGCGACTTACAGTTAGTGCATACATTATTATTCTTCAAACCCCCCGCGGGAATCGAACCCACAACCCTGGCGTTGCACTCTCCACTATAGAGATCTATAGTTTACGTGTATGATTTAAGTGTTCTATTTAATTATGTGTTATATAGATAACCTCTGCTCCTCTCTCCTTCTCTCCAGACTCCCTGCAGTTCTCTCTCCCACTGTCTCTAAAGAGGAGGTTCTCCCTGAGCAGCAGCACTGTAAGCAGGAGTGGAGCCCCAGTCTGGGGCAGGAGGACCCAGAGCCCACACAGATTAAAGGGGAACAGGAGGAACTCAGGACCAGTCAGGAGGAAGAGCAGCTTCAAGGGCTCTTTGATACCAAAGACTC
Source organism: Coregonus clupeaformis (assembly GCF_020615455.1). Lineage (NCBI taxonomy): Eukaryota > Metazoa > Chordata > Actinopteri > Salmoniformes > Salmonidae > Coregonus > Coregonus clupeaformis. The sequence goes on from NW_025534267.1 coordinate 87,585, forward strand.
CATATTCACTCCTTCCTGTGTGAAACGTGAATGGGATCAGGAAGCCATGCTAGCTGAATACCCAACACTCAGTCGACTGAAAATGTCGAAACTACAGTCATTTCGTGTGTTTTTAAATGAGCGTTTAATGGCGTCTGCTGTTGTGGATATTTTCGGGGCAGTTGAGAAAAACGGTAGTGGAGTACCAGGAGGAGAATGATCGGCTACAGAGACTGCTGCGGATCACACCAGAGATAAAACTGTGTAGAATAGGTTTGTATGTACAGTGAGGGAAAAAAGTATTTGATCCCCTGCTGATTTTGTACGTTTGCCCACTGACAAAGACATGATAAGTCTATCATTTTAATGGTAGGTTTATTTGAACAGTGAGAGACAGAATAACAAAAAAATCCAGAAAAACGCATGTCAAAAATGTTATAAATTGATTTTAATGAGGGAAATAAGTATTTGACCCCTCTGCAAAACATGACTTAGTACTTGGTGGCAAAACCCTTGTTGACAATCACAGAGGTCAGACGTTTCTTGTAGTTGGCCACCAGGTTTACACACATCTCAGGAGGGATTTTGTTCCACTCCTCTTTGCAGATCTCCAAGTCATTAAGGTTTCGAGGCTGACGTTTGGCAACTCGAACCTTCAGCTCCCTCCACAGATTTTCTATGGGATTAAGGTCTGGAGACTGGCTAGGCCACTCCAGGACCTTAATGTGCCTCTTCTTGAGCCACTCCTTTGTTGCCTTGGCCGTGTGTTTTGGGTCATTGTCATGCTGGAATACCCATCCACGACCCATTTTCAATGCCCTGGTTGAGGGAAGGAGGTTCTCACCCAAGATTTGACGGTACATGGCCCCGTCCATCGTCCCTTTGATGCGGTGAAGTTGTCCTGTCCCCTTAGCAGAAAAACACCCCCAAAGCATAATGTTTCCACCTCCATGTTTGACAGTGGGGATGGTGTTCTTGGGGTCATAGGCAGCATTCCTCCTCCTCCAATCACGGCGATTTCAGTTGATGCCAAAGAGCTTGATTTTGGTCTCATCTGACCACAACACTTTCACCCAGTTCTCCTCTGAATCATTCAGATGTTCATTGGCAAACTTCAGACGGGCCTGTATATGTGCTTTCTTGAGCAGGGGGACCTTGCGGGCGCTGCAGGATTTCAGTCCTTCACGGCGTAGTGTGTTACCAATTGTTTTCTTGGTGACTATGGTCCCAGCTGCCTTGAGATCATTGACAAGATCCTCCCGTGTAGTTCTGGGCTGATTCCTCACCGTTCTCATGATCATTGCAACCACACGAGGTGAGATCTTGCATGGAGCCCCAGGCCGAGGGAGATTGACAGTTATTTTGTGTTTCTTCCATTTGCGAATAATCGCACCAACTGTTGTCACCTTCTCACCAAGTTGCTTGGCAATGGTCTTGTAGCCCATTCCAGCCTTGTGTAGGTCTACAATCTTGTCCCTGACATCCTTGGAGAGCTCTTTGGTCTTGGCCATGGTGGAGAGTTTGGAATCTGATTGATTGATTGCTTCTGTGGACAGGTGTCTTTTATACAGGTAACAAGCTGCGATTAGGAGCACTCCCTTTAAGAGTGTGCTCCTAATCTCAGCTCGTTACCTGTATAAAAGACACCTGGGAGCCAGAAATCTTTCTGATTGAGAGGGGGTCAAATACTTATTTCCCTCATTAAAATACAAATCAATTTATAACATTTTTGACATGTGTTTTTCTGGATTTTTTTGTTGTTATTCTGTCTCTCACTGTTCAAATAAACTTACCATTAAAATTATAGACTGATCATTTCTTTGTCAGTGGGCAAACTTTTTTCCCTCACTGTATATCATAGAGGTCCATGCAGCAAATTGACATTTAAAATCAGAGATTTATAATTCACAAATATAGTTCAAGTGTTCTATTGGATTCTGCGGGTTAACCTCTGCTCCTCCTCTCCTTCTCTCCAGACTCCCTGCAGTTCTCTCTCTCTCTGAAGAGGAGTGTTACGTTCCCCAGTTTCTATGTTGTGGTTTGTGTATTTACATGTAGGTATTTCAGGAAATGGGTTCCTGAAATTCCCCAACAAGCAGCTGATTGGTTAAAAAAACATTGATGTTTGGAGAGCTGACCCCACGCCCTCGTCAGGACGCAGCTGTCTCCAATTTAACAACTCCTCCTGAAGCTATATAAGCCCCAGTTGCTCAGAAAAGGCAGGGAAAAAGGGGAACTAATGGCTGAGAGGTACAGCATGTTGGTTATATGCTAAGAGTTGGAATGGGGGGGGAAAAGGGGAACTAATGGCTGAGAGGTACAGCATGTTGGTTATATGCTAAGAGTTGGAATGGGGGGAAAGGGGAACTAATGGCTGAGAGGTACAGCATGTTGGTTATATGCTAAGAGTTGGAATGGGGGGAAAAGGGGAACTAATGGCTGAGAGGTACAGCATGTTGGTTATATGCTAAGAGTTGGAATGGGGGGAAAAGGGGAACTAATGGCTGAGAGGTACAGCATGTTGGTTATATGCTAAGAGTTGGAATGGGGGGGAAAAGGGGAACTAATGGCTGAGAGGTACAGCATGTTGGTTATATGCTAAGAGTTGGAATGGGGGAAAAGGGGAACTAATGGCTGAGAGGTACAGCATGTTGGTTATATGCTAAGAGTTGGAATGGGGGGAAAAAGGGGAACTAATGGCTGAGAGGTACAGCATGTTGGTTATATGCTAAGAGTTGGAATGGGGGGGGAAAAGGGGAACTAATGGCTGAGAGGTACAGCATGTTGGTTATATGCTAAGAGTTGGAATGGGGGGGGAAAAGGGGAACTAATGGCTGAGAGGTACAGCATGTTGGTTATATGCTAAGAGTTGGAATGTACTGTGTTGGTGTTGCTCTGAGAACCAATTATAATGTTTTGTGTTAGTTTGTGGCTCAGAGTTTCTATAATGTCCTGAGTCGTATTGGATCTGCGGGGCTCCGTGTCAACACTAGCAGATCCCGTCCGGTTGACAGAGAGGTAGATAGCCGGGAGATGGGCCTGGCTCGAGGCTAGCTCAAGGTTAACTGGTGCTTGCTAAGGGGCAATGGTAATTAGCCACCGACAACAGCCATTCGGTTGCAGCTAGCTAGTTGCGATGATCCGGCGCTAGGGTCCAGTGATTCCGGCAGAAAGTCTGATATGCTCTGGGTCGATGGCACGCTGTGCAGACTGGCCGACAAATTGTCCAGGCTAGAGCTAGAGCTGGCTGGTGGGTAGTGCAGGCCACGGACAATGGTGAAGACGCTAACGGTGGCTAATAGCAAGTAGCCATTCGGTTGCAGCTAGACTAGTTTCATCTTAAGGTTCTTGATAAAAAGAAAATAAAGAAATAATAGAATCCTTTCCACGTTGGGTGAGGCGGGTTGCAGGAAAGTTATATTTAGTTAAAGAATGAAAAGTAAAAAAGTAAAATTGAGAAATGTATACAAAATAGACAAAAAACTAAAAAAAACAGGCTATTTACACAAGGACACTACGGAAAACAGGACCGCACTGCTACGCCATCTTGGTTACCGTGGAGATACGCTTTAATGTATGTGTCATGTCTTCATCTGCATTCGTTTCATCAGATATGGGTTCTTCTGTTCTTTCGTTCTTTCTCCCTCCCTTTTATCTTCTATCCCATCCCTCTCTCTCTCCCCCTCCCTCTCTCTCTCCCCCTCCCCCTCTCTCCCCATCCCTCTCTCTCTCCCACTCCCTCTCTCTCTCCCCCCTCCCCCTCTCTCCCCATCCCTCTCTCCCCCTCCCTCTCTCTCCCCCCTCCCCCTCTCTCCCCATCCCTCTCTCCCCCTCCCTCTCTCTCCCCCTCCCCCTCTCTCCCCCTCCCTCTCTCCCCCTCTCTCTCTCCCCATCCCTCTCCTCCCTCTCTCTCTCCCCCTCCCTCTCTCTCCCCTCCCTCTCTCCCCCTCCCCCTCTCTCCCCCTCCCTCTCTCTCCCCCCTCCCCCCCTCTCTCCTGTAATGATGGCCTAATAAGCTTGTCATCTATGAAATGCTGAGAGAGGGAAAACACAAGCTGTTTCATTATAACACACACACACACATACATCACACACACACAGTCACACACAGTCACACACACACACACTCTTGCGCAGCTAACCTTGTGAGGACATACAATTCAGTCCCATTCTAAATCCTATTTTCCCTAACCCCTAACCCTAAACCTAACCCTAATCCTAACCCGTACCCGTACCCTTACCATAACCTTAATCAAAACCTAACCTTAACCCTAACCCTAAACCTAACCCTAGCTCGTAACCCTAACCCTATAACTAACCCTAGCTCCTAACCCTAAACCTAATTCTAACCCTAACACTCATTCTAACCTTAACCCAAAACCACCTAGAAATAGCATTTGACCTTGTGGGGACTAACAAAATGTCCCCAGTTGGTCAAAAAATGTTTTGGTTTACTATTCTTGTGGGGACTTTTGGTCCCCACAAGTATAGTTAAACACACACAGTCACACACACACACACACACAGTCACACACACACAGTCACACACAGTCACACACACACACACACACTCACACACTCACTCACATGCATAGACGGATGCACGCATACACACTCACACACACACACACACACTTCTACCACTCCCTATATTCTGTAACTTGTCAACAAGACGAGTCTTGATAAAAACTAGTTTTCAAGAGACTGCTGCTTCTGTTACTTCAGTTCCCAGTTCCTCTCTTCCCTCTCTCTCCTCTCTCTTCCCTCTCTCTCTCCTCTCTCTATCCGTTCTCTTCTCTCTCTTCCCTCTCTCTTCCTGCTTTCTTCCCGCTCTCTTCCCTCTCTCTTCCCGCTCTCTTCCCTCTCTCTTCCCTCTCTTCCCTCTCTCTTCCCTCTCTCTTCCCTCTCTCTTCCCTCTCTCTTCCCTCTCTCTCTCCTCTCTCTATCTGTTCTCTCCTCTCTCTTCCCTCTCTCTCTCCTCTCTCTATCCGTTCTCTTCTCTCTCTTCCCTCTCTCTTCCTGCTTTCTTCCCGCTCTCTTCCCTCTCTCTTCCCTCTCTCTTCCCTCTCTCTTCCCTCTCTCTTCCCTCTCTCTTCCCTCTCTCTTCCTCTCATCCCTCTCTCTTCCCTCTCTCTTCCCTCTCCTCCCTCTCTTCCCTCTCTTCCCTCTCTTCCCTCTCTCTTCCCTCTCTTCCCTCTCTCTTCCCTCTCCTCCCTCTCTTCCCTCTCCTCCCTCTCTTCCCTCTCTGCTCTCTCTTCCCTCTCTCTTCCGTCTCTCTTCCCTCTCTCTTCCCTCTCTCTTCCATCTCTCTTCCCTCTCTCTTCCCTCTCTCTTCCTCTCTCTCCATTCTCTTCTCTCTCTTTCCTCTCTCCCCTCTCTCCTTAGCTCCAGACATGCCCTTCTCTCTCTCTATCTATCTCTCTCTCATCTCTCATCTTCTCCCTGACTCCTCCTTGACTTTAACTCTAACTCGTGCATGTGTGTGTGTGTATATGTGTGTGAGAGATTTGTCAGATTTGTCAGTGGTTTGTGCTACACTGCCTCAAGGAGTGGGAGATGGAGGAAGAGAGGAAGAGACAGAGACGAGGGGAGAGAAAAACATGTCATTACACTCATGGCTCTTGGCTCTCATAACACTCTGCTTCTCTGTGTGTGTGTGAATTAAATAGCCTCCTGTATAGCTAATTAGACAGCAGATAGAAAAAAAAAACAATTGATGACAAGAAAGTGAGAGCGAGGGAAGGAGAGGGAGAGAGAGGAAGGAAGGAAAGCGAAGGAGAAAGGGTGGGAGGGAGGGAGCGGGGAGGCAGGGAGGGAGAGAGAGAAGAGAAGGAGGGAGCGAGACAGGGAGGGAAGATGGGGGTAGAGAGAGAGGGAGGGAGGGAGGGAGAAGGAGGGGGAGAGAGGGATGGAGGGGGAGGGAGGAAGAGTGAGAGTCAGGGAGGGAGGGAGGGAGGGAGGGAGGGAGGGAGGCTCAGAACACATTATCTATGGCAAATTAGCAAAGAGGGACAGTACATTTAAAAAAGTGTTGACTTTGTGTGTTCATCCAACCTCTCTTTTATTAGTGCCTGTCCCTCTGAGGGAAAGAGAGAGAGAGAGAGAGAGAGAGAGAGAGAGAGAGAGAGAGAGAGAGAGAGAGAGAGAGAGAGAGAGAGAGAGAGAGAGAGAGAGAGAGAGAGAGAGAGAGAGAGAGAGAGAGAGAGGGTGCAAGGAGGAGAGGGTGTGAGGGAACTGAATAGATTTGTAATAATTTGACTAGACTGGCAAAGGAAGGAGTGAGGGAGAGTGGACAGAAAGGGAAAGCTTCCAATTTGGAATTATCCCTCTTTCCCAAACTCTCTCCCTCCCTCCATTTCAATGTAAAAATAAGCTTTTTACAATTTCATGCACATGCCCATCGCTACTTGAAATTACTCCAGGGCTGTGTTCCAAATCCACATGGCTCCGGCCAAATGCCACGGCCACTAACATTTCTGCATCGATAGATTTAGCAGTGGAATTCAATTCAGTATGAGTCATCAGGCAAGTTCCAAATGGCACCCTATCCCAGATATACAGTGCATTCGGAAAGTATTCAGACACCTTCACTTTTTCCACATTTTGTTACGTTACAGCCTTATTTTAAAAATGATTAAAATGTTTTTTTTCCCCCCTAATCAATCAACACAAAATACCCCATAATGACAAAGCAAAAACATTTGTTTTTTGCAAAAAAAAAAAAAAAAAAAAAAGGAAATATCACATTTAGATAATTATTCAGACCCTTTACTCAGTTGAAGAACCTTTGGCAGCGATTACAGCCTTGAGTCTTCTTGGGTATAAACGCTACATGCTTGGCACACTTGTATTTGGGGAGTTTCTCCCATTCTTCTCTGCAGATCCTCTCAAGCTCTATCAGGTTGGTGTGTCACTGCATAGCTATATTCAGGTCTCTGCAGATCCTCTCAACCTCTATCTGTCACGGATTCTGCCGAGGCTGCTCCTCCTCCTTGCTCGGGCAGGCTTCGGCGTTCGTCGTCCCCGGAGTACTAGCTACTGCCGATCGATGTTTCGGTGTTTGTCTTGTTTTGTCTTGATTAGTACACCTGTTGTCTATTATGTTTGATTGTTTAGCCTATAATTTCCCTTGTCTCACGTTTGGCATTTGTGTGTTATTGTTGTATGTCGATGTTCGGCCTTGCTAATTTTCCATATTACGCATATGGTGTTTTTCCCTCCAGTTGTGGAGACGTTTGTTTTGTGCTTTACATTGAGTAAAGTAGTCAACCTGATTCTCTGTGTCCTGCGTCTGACTTCTCTCGCCACGTACACATCACCTTCTGACACTATCAGGTTGGATGGGGAGTGTCCCTGCATAGCTATATTCAGGTCTCTCCAGAGATTTTCGATCAGGTTCAAGTCCGGGCTCTGGCTGGGCCACTCAAGGACATTCAGACTGGTCCCGAAGCCACTCCTGCGTTGTCTTGGTGGTGCTTAGGATCTTTGTAATGTTGGAAGGTGAACCGTCGCCCCAGTCTGAGTTCCTGAGCGCTCTGGAGCAGGATTTCATCAAAGATGTCTCTGTATTTTGCTCCATTCATCTTTCCCTCGATCCTGACTAGTCTCCCAGTCCCTGCCGCTGAAAAACATCCCCACAGCATGATGCAGCCACAACCGTGCTTCACCGTAGGGAAGGTGCCAGGTTTCCTCCAGACGTGACGCTTGGCATTCAGGCCAAAGAGTTCAATCTTGGTTTCATCAGACCAGAGAATCTTTTTTCTCATGGTCTGAGAGTCTTTAGGTGCCTTTTGGCAAACTCCAAGCAGGCTGTCATGTGCCTTTTACTGAGGAGTGGCTTCCGTCTGGCCACTCTACCATAAAGGCCTGATTAGTGGAGTGCTGCAGAGATGGTTGTCCTTCTGGAAGTTTCTCCCATCGCCACAGAGGAACTCTGGAGCTCTGTCAGAGTGACCATCGGGTTCTTGGTCACCTCCCTGACCAAGGCCCTTCTCCCCCGATTGCTCAGTTTGGCCGGGCGGCCAGCTCTAGGAAGAGTGTTGGTGGTTCCAAACTTCTTCCATTAAAGAATGATGGAGGCCACTGTGTTCTTGGGGACTTTCAATGCTGCAGACATTTTTTGGTACCCTTCCCCAGATCTGTGCTCCTGTTTCAGAGCTCTACAAACAATTCCTTCGACCTCATGGCTTGGTTTTCGCTCTGACATACACTGTAAACTGTGGGACCTTATATAGACAGGTGTGTGTCTTTCCAAATCATGTCCAATCAATTGAATTTACCACAGGTGGACTCCAATCAAGTTGTAGAATCATCTCAAGGCTGATCAATGGAAACAGGATGCACCTGGGCTCAATTTGAGTCTCATCGCAAAGGGTCTGAATACTTATGTAAATAAGGTATTTACTTATTTACTTTAAAAAATTTGAATATACATTTGCTAAAATTTCTAAAAACCTGTTTTCGCTTTGTCATTATGGGGTATTGTGTGTAGATTGATGAGGACATTTTTTTTTTTTAATCCATTTTAGAATAAGGCTGTAACTTTTAAAAAATGGAAAAAAGGGAAGGAGTCTGAATACTTTCCAAATGCACTGTACATGTAGTGCACTACGTTTGACCAATAGGGTGCCATTTGGGACGCAGGCCTGGAGGAGCTTATCATATTTATTTTATTTAATTTCAGTTCACAATTTATCTCGGCATATTTCTCCCATCTCTTGTCCCTCTGTCTGTGTTCCCCTCTCTGTCTCTACCTTTCTATTCCTCTCTCTCTCCATTCCTCCCTTTTCTGTTAATCAGCAAGTCCAACTCCACTTCTTATCCTCAATGTCTCTACGCATGTTTTTCCTCTTCCACTCACCTCTCCCTCCATCACTATTCCTCTGTCACCTCTCCCTCTCCCTCCATCACTATTCCTCTGTCTCCACTCACCTCTCCCTCCATCACTATTCCTCTGTCTCCACTCACCTCTCCCTCCATCACTATTCCTCTGTCTCCACTCACCTCTCCCTCCATCACTATTCCTCTGTCTCCATCCCTCAAACATGGAACTCCTCTGACTCTTCATTCCTCCAGTCAGCATTCTTATGTTTTCCTTTCTCCATCACTAATTCTCTCACCTTCCAACATTACAACGACCCTAAGCACACAGCCAAGACAACGCAGGAGTGGCTTCGGGACAAGTCTCTGAATGTCCTTGAGTGGCCCAGCCAGAGCCCGGACTTGAACCTGATCGAAAATCTCTGGAGAGACCTGGAAATAGCTGTGCAGTGACACACCAACCTGATAGAGCTTGAGAGGATCTGCAGAGAAGAATGGGAGAAACTCCCCAAATACAGGTGTGCCAAGCTTGTAGCGTTTATACCCAAGAAGACTCAAGGCTGTAATCGCTGCCAAAGGTTCTTCAACTGAGTAAAGGGTCTGAATAATTATCTAAATGTGATATTTCCTTTATTTTTATTTTTAATACATTTGCAAAAAACAAATGTTTTTGCTTTGTCATTATGGGGTATTTTTTGTTGATTGATTAGGGGGGGGGAATAATTTAATCATTTTTTAAAATAAGGCTGTAACGTAACAAAATGTGGGAAAAGTGAAGGTGTCTGAATACTTTCCGAATGCACTGTATATCTGGGATAGGGTGCCATTTGGAACTTGCCTGATGACTCATACTGAATTGAATTCCACTGCTAAATCTATCGCTGCAGAAATGTTAGTGGCCGTGGCGTTTGGCCGGAGCCATGTGGATTTGGAACCCAGCCCTGGAGTAATTTCAAGTAGCGATGGGCATGTGCATGAAATTGTAAAAAGCTTATTTTTACATTGAAATGGAGGGAGGGAGAGAGTTTGGGAAAGAGGGATAATTCCAAATTGGAAGCTTTCCCTTTTTGTCCACTCCATCTCACTCCTTCCTTTGCCAGTCTAGTCAAATTATTACAAATCTATTCAGTTCCCTCACACCCTCTCCTCCTTGCACCCTCTCCTCGCTCCATCTGTCTCTCTCTCTCTCTCTCTCTCTCTCTCTCTCTCTCTCTCTCTCTCTCTCTCTCTCTCTCTCTCTCTCTCTCTCTCTCTCTCTCTCTCTCTCTCTCTCCCCATTTGTTCCTGTTGGATCTGGATCAAGTCGATATGTCAGCCATTACTCCGTTCTACCGTGCTGTGCTTTGGGCATGGAAAAATACTATCTGTTCACAGAGGTTTCACTGCCAGGAGCATGGATAATGGAAGAGCCACTGTTTCACAACCCACTCATCCAGACCAGAGTGTTGACCTCTGCCAGCTTGCGGGCCAGGCTTGTGAGAGCGGGGTTCACTAAGTTGGGTGACCTGCAAGAAGGGTCTGGGTGGAAATCTGCCCGCGTAATGGCGGAGGCTTCCTCCAAGTCCACCGACATTCTTTTCATGCCACTTTGATACAAAATGATTTTCGTAGCAGGTTAGTAGAGCATTTTCACTAACATTAACCCTTTCCCTAATCTTAACCTCAGTTTCCTAAACTGCTACATTAATTATCCTAATCTGCTGCGTAAATTCTCCTAACCTGCTACGAAAAAGTCACTTTAGTATCGAAGTGGTGTGAAAAGAGTGTTTACCAAAGTCCACCAGGCTGCTGCAGCAGGTGGTGTAAGTGTCCATGCTGCAGCAGGTGGTGTAAGGATCCATGCTGCAGCAGGTGGTGTAAGGACCCATGCTGCAGCAGGTGGTGTAAGGATCCATGCTGCAGCAGGTGGTGTAAGGATCCATGCTGCAGCAGGTGGTGTAAGGATCCATGCTGCAGCAGGTGGTGTAAGGACCCATGCTGCAGCAGGTGGTGTAAGGATCCATGCTGCAGCAGGTGGTGTAAGGATCCATGCTGCAGCAGGTGGTGTGAGTGTCCATGCTGCAGCAGGTGGTGTAAGGATCCATGCTGCAGCAGGTGGTGTAAGGATCCATGCTGCAGCAGGTGGTGTAAGGATCCATGCTGCAGCAGGTGGTGTAAGGATCCATGCTGCAGCAGGTGGTGTAAGGATCCATGCTGCAGCAGGTGGTGTAAGGATCCATGCTGCAGCAGGTTGTGTAAGGATCCATGCTGCAGCAGGTGGTGTAAGGATCCATGCTGCAGCAGGTGGTGTAAGTGTCCATGCTGCAGCAGGTGGTGTAAGGATCCATGCTCCAGCAGGTGGTGTAAGGATCCATGCTGCAGCAGGTGGTGTAAGGATCCATGCTCCAGCAGGTGGTGTAAGGATCCATGCTGCAGCAGGTGGTGTAAGGATCCATGCTCCAGCAGGTGGTGTAAGGATCCATGCTGCAGCAGGTGGTGTAAGGATCCATGCTGCAGCAGGTGGTGTAAGGATCCATGCAGCAGGTGGTGTAAGGATCCATGCTCCAGCAGGTGGTGTAAGGATCCATGCTGCAGCAGGTGGTGTAAGGATCCATGCTGCAGCAGGTGGTGTAAGGATCCATGCTGCAGCAGGTGGTGTAAGGATCCATGCTGCAGCAGGTGGTGTAAGGAACCATGCTGCAGCAGGTGGTGTAAGGAACCATGCTGCAGCAGGTGGTGTAAGGATCCATGCTGCAGCAGGTGGTGTAAGGATCCATGCTGCAGCAGGTGGTGTAAGGATCCATGCTGCAGCAGGTGGTGTAAGTGTCCATGCTGCAGCAGGTGGTGTAAGTGTCCATGCTGCAGCAGGTGGTGTAAGGATCCATGCTGCAGCAGGTGGTGTAAGGATCCATGCTGCAGCAGGTGGTGTAAGGATCCATGCTGCAGCAGGTGGTGTAAGTGTCCATGCTGCAGCAGGTGGTGTAAGTGTCCATGCTGCAGCAGGTGGTGTAAGGATCCATGCTGCAGCAGGTGGTGTAAGGATCCATGCTGCAGCAGGTGGTGTAAGTGCCCATGCTGCAGCAAGTGGTGTAAGTGTCCATGCTGCAGCAGGTGGTGTAAGGATCCATGCTGCAGCAGGTGGTGTAAGGATCCATGCTGCAGCAGGTGGTGTAAGGATCCATGCTGCAGCAGGTGGTGTAAGGATCCATGCTGCAGCAGGTGGTGTAAGGATCCATGCTGCAGCAGGTGGTGTAAGGATCCATGCTGCAGCAGGTGGTGTAAGGATCCATGCTGCAGCAGGTGGTGTAAGGATCCATGCTGCAGCAGGTGGTGTAAGGATCCATGCTGCAGCAGGTGGTGTAAGGACCCATGCTGCAGCAGGTGGTGTAAGGATCCATGCTGCAGCAGGTGGTGTAAGTGTCCATGCTGCAGCAAGTGGTGTAAGTGTCCATGCTGCAGCAGGTGGTGTAAGGATCCATGCTGCAGCAGGTGGTGTAAGGATCCATGCTGCAGCAGGTGGTGTAAGTGTCCATGCTGCAGCAGGTGGTGTAAGTGTCCATGCTGCAGCAGGTTGTGTAAGGATCCATGCTGCAGCAGGTGGTGTAAGGATCCATGCTGCAGCAGGTGGTGTAAGGATCCATGCTGCAGCAGGTGGTGTAAGGATCCATGCTGCAGCAGGTGGTGTAAGTGTCCATGTTGCAGCAGGTGGTGTAAGGATCCATGCTCCAGCAGGTGGTGTAAGGATCCATGCTGCAGCAGGTGGTGTAAGGATCCATGCTGCAGCAGGTGGTGTAAGGATCCATGCTGCAGCAGGTGGTGTAAGTGTCCATGCTGCAGCAGGTGGTGTAAGGATCCATGCTGCAGCAGGAGGTGTAAGGATCCATGCTGCAGCAGGTGGTGTAAGGATCCATGCTGCAGCAGGTGGTGTAAGTGTCCATGCTGCAGCAGGTGGTGTAAGGATCCATGCTGCAGCAGGTGGTGTAAGTGTCCATGCTGCAGCAGGTGGTGTAAGGATCCATGCTCCAGCAGGTGGTGTAAGGATCCATGCTGCAGCAGGTGGTGTAAGGATCCATGCTGCAGCAGGTGGTGTAAGGATGAATTCTGCATTAGGTGGTGTAAGTGTCCATGCTGCAGCAGGTGGTGTAAGGATCCATGCTGCAGCAGGTGGTGTAAGGATCCATGCTGCAGCAGGTGGTGTAAGGATGAATTCTGCATTAGGTGGTGTAAGTGTCCATGCTGCAGCAGGTGGTGTAAGGATCCATGCTGCAGCAGGTGGTGTAAGTGTCCATGCTGCAGCAGGTGGTGTAAGTGTCCATGCTGCAGCAGGTGGTGTAAGGATCCATGCTGCAGCAGGTGGTGTAAGGATCCATGCTGCAGCAGGTGGTGTAAGGATCCATGCTGCAGCAGGTGGTGTAAGGATGAATTCTGCATTAGGTGGTGTAAGTGCCCATGCTGCAGCAGGTGGTGTAAGGATCCATGCTGCAGCAGGTGGTGTAAGTGTCCATGCTGCAGCAGGTGGTGTAAGGATCCATGCTGCAGCAGGTGGTGTAAGGATCCATGCTGCAGCAGGTGGTGTAAGGATCCATGCTGCAGCAGGTGGTGTAAGGATCCATGCTGCAGCAGGTGGTGTAAGGATCCATGCTGCAGCAGGTGGTGTAAGGATCCATGCTGCAGCAGGTGGTGTAAGGATCCATGCTGCAGCAGGTGGTGTAAGGATCCATTTTGCAGCAGGGGGTGTAAGGATCCATGCTGCAGCAAGTGGTGTAAGTGTCCATGCTGCAGCAGGTGGTGTAATTATCCATGCTGCAGCAGGTGGTGTAAGTGTCCATGCTGCAGCAGGTGGTGTAAGTGTCCATGCTGCAGCAGGTGGTGTAAGTGTCCATGCTGCAGCAGGTGGTGTAAGGATCCATGCTGCAGCAGGTGGTGTAAGTGTCCATGCTGCAGCAGGTGGTGTAAGGATCCATGCTGCAGCAGGTGGTGTAAGTGTCCATGCTGCAGCAGGTGGTGTAAGGATCCATGCTGCAGCAGGTTGTGTAAGGATCCATGCTGCAGCAGGTGGTGTAAGGATCCATGCTGCAGCAGGTGGTGTAAGGATCCATGCTGCAGCAGGTGGTGTAAGGATCCATGCTGCAGCAGGTGGTGTAAGGATGAATTCTGCATTAGGTGGTGTAAGTGCCCATGCTGCAGCAGGTGGTGTAAGGATCCATGCTGCAGCAGGTGGTGTAAGTGTCCATGCTGCAGCAGGTGGTGTAAGGATCCATGCTGCAGCAGGTGGTGTAAGGATCCATGCTGCAGCAGGTGGTGTGGATCCATGCTGCAGCAGGTGGTGTAAGGATCCATGCTGCAGCAGGTGGTGTAAGGATCCATGCTGCAGCAGGTGGTGTAAGGATCCATGCTGCAGCAGGTGGTGTAAGGATCCATGCTGCAGCAGGTGGTGTAAGGATCCATGCTGCAGCAGGTTGTGTAAGGATCCATGCTGCAGCAGGGGGTGTAAGGATCCATGCTGCAGCAGGTGGTGTAAGGATCCATGCTGCAGCAGGTGGTGTAAGGATCCATGCTGCAGCAGGTGGTGTAAGGATCCATGCTGCAGCAGGTGGTGTAAGGATCCATGCTGCAGCAGGTGGTGTAAGGATCCATGCTGCAGCAGGTTGTGTAAGGATCCATGCTGCAGCAGGTGGTGTAAGGATCCATGCTGCAGCAGGTGGTGGAAGGATCCATGCTGCAGCAGGTGGTGTAAGTGTCCATGCTGCAGCAGGTGGTGTAAGGATCCATGCTGCAGCAGGTGGTGTAAGGATCCATGCTGCAGCAGGTGGTGTAAGTGTCCATGCTGCAGCAGGTGGTGTAAGGATCCATGCTGCAGCAGGTGGTGTAAGGATCCATGCTGCAGCAGGTGGTGTAAGTGTCCATGCTGCAGCAGGTGGTGTAAGGATCCATGCTGCAGCAGGTGGTGTAAGTGTCCATGCTGCAGCAGGTGGTGTCAGTATGCACTCACTAACTGTAAGTTGCTCTGGATAAGAGCGTCTGCTAAATGACTAAAATGTAGAACAGGCTTGGAACCTCTAACCCTGGCAATATGACTGGTAAACTCATGGGTACACTTGCAATGGCTGCCTGGTATAGTGATGCAATAATTTCCATGGTAATGTAGAATGTTCATTCAAATGATGCTAACTGATACTCCGAGTCGATATTCACATCATTAGAAGGAATTCTCCTCGAACACGCCCACAAATTGGTGGAAAACAAACATTCTTTCCCTTTGACCCGCATTGTAAAAGAGCCAATTTCGTCATAGATTTTTTGTTATACAGATTTTTTTTTTTTTTTATGCACAGAAGTTGGTTCGCAATGCTCCTATGTAGGGAAACAGAGCCTGCGAGAAGAGCCCTGTGGCTTCAGGCTACTCGGCGTGAGAGAGTGGGAAATGTAGCTATGTGTGTGGAAAACATTTAATCACAGGTAAGACTGTCACGGAATCAGCCGAGGCTGCTCCTCCTCCTTGCTCGGGCAGGCTTCGACGTTCGTCGTCCCCGGAGTACTAGCTGCTACCGATCTATGTTTCTGTGTTTGTCTTGTTTGGTCTTAATTGTGTACACCTGTTTCCCATTATGATGTATTGTATTCCCTATATAACCCTCTGTCTCTCATTGTGTGGGATTGTTTTCGTCATTCGGCAGTAGCTTATTGTGCGGGTTATTTTCCTCCCTGTTTGGAGGTTGTTTTGTACTCTGGTTACTTTTGTGTAAAGTAAGTTTCCAGTAGCTCGGTGTTCTGCGTTTGACTTCGCCTACCGCATTCACGTACCACATGACAGAATCACACACCACTGACATGGAGTCAGCAGGAGCAGCGGTGCCAGCTGGATCAATGGAGGCACGCGTCGAACACCAAGCGGCCATGATCCAGGCTCTCGGCACCGCCATGGAACGGGTGGTGAACACCATTGAGCGATGGGAAAGAGGGGGTCTACCTATACCCCCTCCAATGATACCACCACCATCGGCGATGCCCATCGCTTCACCTCCGGGGTCCAGTGGGATTCGGCTCTCGCTCCCGAGGGCTTAAGATGGCACAGCGGCCGGGTGCCAGGGTTTCCTACTCCAGGTTGAACTCTACCTAGCAACCATTCACCCGGCGCCCTCGGGATACGAGAGCGTGTCCGCCCTTATCTCCT
Organism: Coregonus clupeaformis; assembly: GCF_020615455.1. NCBI lineage: Eukaryota > Metazoa > Chordata > Actinopteri > Salmoniformes > Salmonidae > Coregonus > Coregonus clupeaformis. The sequence goes on from NW_025534267.1 coordinate 103,537, forward strand.
GTCTGTCCGGCAAGGCGCTGGAGTGGGCCAACGCCGAGTGGGGTGGGGTAGACGCCGCTACGGTCAACTATGCGGAGTTCACCCACCGCTTCCGGGCAGTATTCGATCATCCCCCAGAGGGTAAAGCGGCGGGTGAGCGTCTATTCCACCTTAGACAGGGGAGGAGGAGCGCGCAGGAGTTCGCGCTGGACTTCTGGACGCTGGACTTCCGGACGCTGGCTGCCAACGCGGGATGGAATGAGAGGGCCCTCATCGACCACTATAGATGTAACCTGAGGGAGGACGTGCGTTGGGAATTGGCCTGCAGGGACACCAACCTCAGCTTTGATCAACTGGTGGACATGTCTATTCGCCTGGATACCCTGTTGGCTACCCGCGGACGTCCGGATTCGGGGCCGTCCATTCCATCCCCCAGCACTTCCGAGCCGACCCCTATGGAGCTCGGGGGTGCTGGTGCTAGGGAGACCAGGAGGGAGACCAGGAGGGAGGCTGTCCCCTGCACCAACTGTGGCCGCAGAGGACACACTGCTGGTCGGTGCTGGGGAGGGTCTCCTAGGAATCGAGGCAGTAGGCAGCGCACTGATGAGTCATTCCAGGTGAGTAGGCACCCAACTCACCCAGAGCTCTCTGCTGATCATATGTGTATTAAAGTGGTGTTTCCCGAGGTTTCTCCTCACTCCCAGCATAAGGCGCTAGTAGATTCAGGCGCAGCTGGGAATTTTATCGATCGCCAGTTTACCTATAAGTTAGGGATTCCTATTGTACCTGTTGATGTGCCCTTCCCTATCCATGCCCTAGACAGCCGCCCTTTGGGGTCAGGATTGATTAGGGATGTCACGGCGCCTCTCCGGATGAAAACGCAGGAGGGCCATGAGGAGATATTACGTTTGTATCTGATTGATTCTCCTGCGTTTCCTGTGGTGTTGGGGCTTCCCTGGTTAACATCTCATGACCCCAACATTTCATGGCAACAGAGAGCTCTCAAGGGATGGTCTGATCAGTGTACTGGGCGGTGTGTAGGCGTTTCCGTAGGGGCAATGACGGTGGAAACGTTCCGATCCTACTCCTCCACTGTGTCCAGAGGGTCGGAAGTACGTGCTCGTTTGATATACTGGGCTCACACGTCACCCTCCTCTGGTCATCCGGGTATTGGTCGGACAGTGCACTGCCTTAGTGGGAAGTACTGGTGGCCCACTTTAGCCAAGGACGTGAGGGTTTATGTTTCCTCCTGCTCGGTGTGCGCCCAGTGTAAGGCACCTAGACACCTGCCCAGAGGGAAGTTACAACCCCTACCCGTTCCACAACGGCCGTGGTCTCACCTATCGGTGGACTTTGTCATGGACCTTCCCCCCTCCCAGGGGAACACTACGATCTTGGTCGTTGTGGATCGGTTTTCGAAGGCCTGCTGTCTCATTCCCCTGCCAGGTCTCCCTATAGCCCTACAAACTGCTGACGCCCTGTTTACACACGTCTTCCGGCACTACGGGGCGCCTGAGGATATAGTGTCTGATCGGGGTCCCCAGTTCACCTCTAGAGTCTGGAAGGCGTTTATGGAACGTCTGGGGGTCTCGATTAGCCTTACCTCAGGTTTTCACCCCGAGAGCAATGGGCAGGTGGAGAGAGTAAACCAGGATGTGGGTAGGTTTCTGAGGTCCTATTGCCAGGACCGGCAAGAGGAGTGGTCGGGATATATTCCCTGGGCAGAGATAGCCCAAAACTCACTCCACTAACCTGATGCCTTTCCAGTGTGTGCTAGGTTATCAGCCGGTCCTGGCACCTTGGCATCAGAGCCAGACCAATGCCCCTGCGGTGGCAACTGGGACTATGTGGCTCATGCAATAGAATGTATCTTTTGCAATGTCAGTTGAGTTGATTCGACAAATCACAGTACAGATAGATGGGACGTTACCACAGCCACGAAGTCATAAATCCCGCCTATTTTGACAATTTATCTTCTTAAAATGTGATTTTAACCCATAAGAGTCTAAGCCTGGAAAGGGGGGGGGGGGTTCTACTAAGCTATATGGAATTGTTTTAAGAAGGTCATACCAAGGATCATTTAGCTGTTTGATTTAGAATTTTAAGACCACCTGAAGTATAAAAAAATAGAAAAAAAATTACTTGATGAAAATTATTTTGGGCCTTACTGTTATAAGCCCATACAAATGCATTGAATAACAGATTCACTACATGAAACAACAGATAGTCCTCCAAAAAATCTAAAGGAAGTTGTCTGTCCTATATCTGAGAGATAAGAAAGGTCAGGAAAAATGTGTTATTTGTTTTTACATGTATTTAACCCCATATTTTCGGCACTAAACAGTCTCCATATATGTTTTCAACTGATACCGGAGGACCTTGTAACACGTCTTGTGAGGCCTGTGGGCGTCCAAGAGCAGAACAACCAATATGTGAGAAAAAAAAAGTGTGTTACGTGTAAAAGTCGTCTGTCCTCGGTTGCAACACTCACTACCGAGTTCCAAACTGCTTCTGGAAGCAATGTCAGCACAAGAACTGTTCGTCGGGAGCTTCATGAAATGGGATTCTGTGTCCGAGCAGCCACACACAAGCCTAAAATCACAATGAGCAATGCCAAGCGTCAGCTGGAGTGGTGTAAGGCTTACCGCCATTGGACTCTGGAGCAGTGGAAACGGGTTCTCTGGAGTGATGAATCACGCTTCACCATCTGGCAGTCTGTAGGACAAATCTGGGATTAGCGGATGCCAGGAGAACGCTACCTGCCCGAACGCATGGTACCAACTGTAAAGTTTGGTGGAGGAGCATACAATGACATTACAGACATTTCGGTGCTTCCTTCTTTGTTGCCAAAAGTTTGGGGAAGGTCCTTTCCTGTTTCAGAATGACAATGCCACCATGCACAAAGCGAGGTCCCATACAGAAATGGTTTGTCGAGATCGGTGTGGAAGAACTTAACCGGCCTGCACAGAGCCCTGACAACCCCATCAAACCCCTTGAATTGGAATGCCGACTGTGAGCCAGGCCTAATCGCCCAACATCAGTGCCAGACCTCACTAATGCTCTTGTGGCTGAATGGAAGCAAGTCCCCGCAGCAATGTTCCAACATCTAGTGGAAAGCCTTCCCAGAAGAGTGGAGGCTGTTATAGCAGCAAAAGGGGGATCAACTCCATATTACAGTTTTTCTCCATTGGTTTGGCTCATTTCTTGAAACAGAAATTACATTCTCAAAACTCTAAGATCATTTGGCAAAACAGTCTTACAGTTCAGCACAACACTATAGCTCACTTGCAAAAGCTCATATCTCTCCTAAAACTGTTCACTCATGCTTCAAAACTAAATTCCTTTCCCATATAAGGAGTCAGTGCCACGAAAATGGCAAAGATCCTTCTCAATTGCTTTGGCTCATTTCTTGAAACAGACCGGACGTTCTCAACACTCTTGGTGCTTTAGCCAAAATAACGTGGATGGTTCGGCACAACACCATGGTTCACCTGCAAAAGCTCATACCTCTCCCAAAACAGTTCACGCATGTGTCAAAACTAAATTTCCTTCTCATTTAAACAGTCAGTGCCCCCAAAATGCTTAGTCCCTTTGGCATTGTGTAAGCACTGCAAGTCAAAATGTTTAGATGTTTTGTTACTATGGCAGAGGACCATTGAAATATCCCTCATGTCCACCTTTCAGTCTTAGCCCAGTCCTTCATTGACAATGGTTACTGTACTGTTTTTTGTCTAGCTAACAGAATACAATTGTGTATAAAAGAAAAAAAAATAAATAGGATTTTAGGGTAAGAGTAGCCTCCAAGGTTTGACATCACACATTGCACTCATACTGCCAAGGGAAATTGTAACCATTATCATTCACACACATAAAGTAACTTCCATACATCAGAGTAAAAAGAAAATGTATACAGCATAATATACTGTAATATAAACACACAAACAAAAAACAATGAAAATTATATGCAGCCTACAGTGCTGTAAATAAAGCTGGAGTTTCACAACTAACAGTTCTTCACTGGTCGCTGTCCTCACCCTCCTGGCCATCCACACGCTGCTGTCTGTCTGGCCACAGATTCTCGTCCACATCACAGCGTATATTCTCCCTTGCGATGCAACGAGGGAAGAAACGGCGTGCATGTCGCAACCATCCCCTACACTGATCTCCTGTAATATCCTCACACGCAGCGTCCATTGCATGGAGCAGGGACCTCTGATCTTGAGCCCGATGCTCATACACTCTCCACCTCCAAGCGGAGAAATACTCCTCAATAGGATTGAGGAAAGGAGAGTAAGGTGGTAGGAACACCATGACCATCCTTGGATGAGTAGTGAACCAGGCCCTGATGAGCGGGCCACGGTGGAAATTCACATTGTCCCATACAATGACATATTGTGGTAGGTGAGGCCCTCACGAGACCGCTCTCATTTTCAGGGATCAAATCAACATGAAGGCGGTCCAAGAAGATGAGGAGCTTCTGTGTATTGTATGGGCCAAGACTGGGGATGTGAGTGGCCACACCATTCTCCGATATGGCAGCACACATAGTTATATTGCCCCTCGCTGGCCTGGGACATCCACCATGGCCCGGTGGCCAACAATATTACGGCCACGTCTTCGGCCCTTGGCCAGGTTGAAGCCAGCTTCATCCACAAACACGAGGATGTGATGGGTCTCGTTTCCTTCCAATGCCATTATTCTCTACAATAGCGTAAAAAAAGAAAACATCAAATCAGTCATACAGAAGAGTCATACACTACAGTTACAGACAATTACATAGGAATGTTCTATGTTCTCCACAAGTTCAATATACTACTGGCCACTACTCCAGTGGTTCCAAACCTGGGGTACATGTACCCCTATGCAGAGGTACTACAGGGGGTATTTGACAGAAAGGGAGGGGGGAAATCATCAATGACTAGACTTACTGAAATGTTACAGTAAAACCCACAGTATTAGATAGATTTACATGGGAGGCACTAATTGCAGCTCTTTGACCCCTTTTCTTATTGTATGTTATATTCTTCAAAATAAGGATTATAATGATAATTGCATCATACAGTAAGCTGCAGTTTTTAGGCGAAATGTTGAAGTCAGATAAATCAAATACTTCCATACCTGGATTACCTGGATACACAAATCAGGTAAAGTGGGTACTGAAGCCAAAAAGTTTGGGAACCACTGCTTAATTGTAAAAATGTTATAATGATGGACAACCAGTAACTGACTTACATGTACATACTGGTACCGCAGCTCTTTCCACTCTATCAGAGTTCCTCTCAAATGGTACCCTGTAAATTTGCTTCATTGTCATCTGATGCTTCTTCAATATCCGGTCTATTGTGGAGATGCTTATAGAGTTGACATTTTGGAATATGGCATTGTCTTGTAGGATTGCAGCGCAGATCTGTCTCAATGTGATGGCATTATTTGCCATCACCATGTTACAGATCTCTTGTTCTTGTTGTTCATTGAGAAGTTTTCCTCTGCCACCTGTGCAAGGTTGTCGTCCAATCCTAGATATAGAAGTCAAAGGACAACACTCCATTCGTAATGTATACCTTATGTATTCCTTACAGAATGAGTTACCCATGTAATTGTATTGTTGTTTTACTTACAGTAACTTTACCACAATTCTAATGCATCACTGCACAGTGACTGGAATACTACTGTAAACTGTATCATCAATACTGTAGAAAATAAACTATTCCATAGTTTATTTTCTCCAATGTTTTTCTTGTCATTTTTAGTATCATAACATCCCATTGAGGTAAGATATTACTGTAGGCCTATCACACACACACACTAAATGAATAGGTAAATATGTAAATAAATATATTTCTTGCTCTATGCACAGTGTCCTGTCCTATACAACATATAATTCCATCATTGACTGACTACATACCTGTTTTCCCTGCGAAAGGTTTGGATGATGGAGGAGACTGTTGAGCGAGGCACATTAGGCTGCACTCGCGACCTGCCTCCGCCATTGTGAGGCCATGGTTGATGACATGGTCTATAATTGTGGCCCGAATTTCATCCGGGGACAGCATGGTGTCTTCGTGCTCCTCGGCCTCTTCCCCCCTATTCCACCACCACGCACCCTTACTCCTCCTCCTCCTCTTCTTCTTCTTCCTCTTCCTCGAGCAGGCAGTTGCCCTTGTTCATTTACTTGGCCAGGTGCCTCCATGTTCAGAAATTGTACTGGTCCTGCATGGTCAAGCTCTTTACATACATGTTTGGCAGCATTCACAGTCATGGACAGCACCTGTCAGGTAACTAAACATACTGTTTGATTGGTCATCTGAGATGTGTGAAACTCCTCCTTCGTTAGTCAAGTTCTAGTTTCACCTGACTGTCAATTGCTGTAATAAATTTATCAAATGTTCCAAGGGATTCATATATGGTATTCATGGTATTATGTTCTTGACTAATTTTGACAATTGAACAGACTATTGTGCATGTGATGACTTATACAATGAAATGACGCTGACATGTTTTGGAGCGAACAACCATTAGACTGAGAATCAACAATCAGTTTAGATCAACAAGATCTATTCACTTGGAAATTGTGCTAAATGTAGGCTACCTGTACTTAATCATTTGCAAAGATGTACTGAGACATTGAGACATGTACTTAGACATTTGCAATTTGATGAAATGAATGAGAAATTCAATTCTGTTGTGAACAATTGCCAAGTGGTTTGGAGGTTTGTCCATGTAGTTTTGAGAATGTAATTTCTGTTTCAAGAAATGAGCCAAACCAATGGAGAAAAACTGTAATGCCCATGATTTTGGAATGAGATGTTCGACGAGCAGTTGTCCACATTATTTTGGTCATGTATTGAAGAGCTACCTTAAACTGACAGATTTTTTGTGGGATTTTTGTATTAGGCTAATTAGATCGTGCATTTTTAGACAGGGAAAGAGGAGAGAAACAGAGAGAGAGAGAGGAGAGAAACAGACAGAGAGATATGAGAGAAACAGACAGAGAGAGGAGAGAAAGACAGAGAGAGGAGAGAGAAACAGACAGAGAGAGAGAGAGGAGAGAAACAGACAGAGAGAGAGGAGAGAGAAACAGACAGAGAGAGAGAGAGGGGGGGGGGGGACAGACACAGAGAGAGGGGAGAAACACAGAGACAGGAGAGAAACAGACAAAGACAGAGGAGAGAAAGAGACAGAGAGAGAGGAGAGTAGTCAAAGAGAGAGAGAGAGAGAGAGAGAGAGAGAGAGAGAGAGAGAGAGAGAGAGAGAGAGAGAGAGAGAGAGAGAGAGAAGAGCAAAACCGACAGAGAGAGGAGAGGAGAGAGAGACAACGCTGTACATAGCAAGTAATATAACATTTGAAATGTCTATATTCTTTAAAATATTTTGTAATGTTTACTAATGTTTCCCTTGGTTTTTTCCCTTTTGATTATTGTCTATTCCATTTGCTTTGGAATGTAAACATTTGTTTCCCATGCCAATAAAGCCATTTTATTTGAATTGAACTGAACTGACAGAAAGAGGAGAGTAGTCAAAGAGAGAGAGAGAGAATAGAGAGAGATACGAGAGAAAGTGAGACAGAGAGAGAGAGAGAGAGAGAGAGAGAGAGAGAGAGAGATAGCGAGAGACAGACAGAGAGAGAGACAGAGACTGAGAGAGAGACAGAGAGAGAGAGAGAGAGTGAGACAGAGACAGAGAGAGAGAGAGAGAGAGAGAGAGAGTCAGAGACAGAAACAGAGAAAGAGAAACAGAGCGAGAGAGCGAGAGAGGGAGAGAGAGAGAGAGAGAGAGAGAGAGAGAGAGAGAGAGAGAGAGAGAGAGAGAGAGAGAGAGAGAGAGAGAGAGAGAGAGAGAGAGAGAGAGAGAGAGAGAGAGAGAGAGAGAGAGAGAGAGAGAGACAGACAGACAGACAGACAGACAGACAGACAGACAGACAGACAGACAGACAGACAGACAGACAGACAGACAGACAGACAGACAGACAGACAGACAGACAGACAGACAGACAGACAGACAGACAGACAGAGACAAACAGACCCCACAGAGCCCCAGGACAACAACAACAACAACAGCAACACAATTAGACCCAACCAAATCATGAGAAAACAAATAGATAATTTATTGACACATTGGAAATAACAAACAAAAAAACAGTGCAAACTAGAATGCTATTTGGCCCTAAACAGAGAGTACACAGTGGCAGAATACCTGACCACTGTGACTGACTCAAACCATTTTGAATAGGAGGTTGACGACATCCGATCCTCGTTTGTTAAGTCAAATGACACTGCTGGTCCTGCTCACACTGCCCTACCCTATGCTTTGACTTCTTTCTCCCCTCTCTCTCCAGATAAAATCTTGCGACTTGTGACGGCCGGCCGCCCAACAACCTGCCCGCTTGACCCTATCCCCTCCTCTCTTCTCCAGACCATCTCCGGTGACCTTCTCCCTTACCTCACCTCGCTGATCAACTCATCCTTGACCGCTGGCTATGTCCCTTCCGTCTTCAAGAGAGCGAGAGTTGCACCCCTTCTCAAAAAAACAACACTCGATCCTTCTGATGTCAACAACTACAGACCAGTATCCCTTCTTTCTTTTCTCTCCAAAACTATTGAGCGTGCCGTCTTTAGCCAACTCTCTTGCTATCTCTCTCAGAATGACCTTCTTGATCCAAACCAGTCAGGTTTCAAGACTGGTCATTCAACTGAGACTGCTCTTCTCTGTGTCACGGAGGCTCTCCGCACTGCTAAAGCTAACTCTCACTCCTCTGCTCTTGTCCTTCTAGACCTGTCTGCTGCCTTTGATACTGTGAACCATCAGATCCTCCTCTCCACCCTCTCCGAGCTGGGCATCTCCGGCGCGGCTCACTCTTGGATTGCGTCCTACCTGACCGGTCGCTCCTACCAAGTGGCATGGCGAGAAGCTGTCTCCGCACCACGTGCTCTCACCACTGGTGTCCCCCAGGGCTCAGTTCTAGGCCCTCTCCTATTCTCGCTATAC
>NW_025534267.1:117500-147500 GCF_020615455.1 Coregonus clupeaformis
GAGAGAATGATAATTAGAGGGAGCATACTTAAATTCACACAGGAGGCAAGATAAGACAGGAGAATAACACCAGATATGACAGACTGACCCTAGCCCCCCGGTACATAGAATATTGCAGCATAGATACTGGAGGCTGAGACGGGGGGGTGTCGGGAGACACTGTGGCCCCGTCTGACGATACCCCACCCATCTTTAGACCCACCCATCTCTTTAAGGGTTGAGCCGAGCGTTATGTACTAACAACAGAAGTCAAAGCGAACTTGCTCGGTACTTCCAGACACAAATGACAGAACAGCTCAATGAACATTACTCGCCCTAGAAGAACTGGTTAGGCTGTTATGTTATCCAGAGTATTGGGGACTGCTACTGTGCTGTCAGATTGTCTGTTCGTGAATTCAAAACGTGTCGCTCTCGGAGCGTTCAGAGCGCACACCGGACGCTCTGTCCGATGAGTAGGGTTGATCCGAACGTTCTGACCACACAACGGCAGTCAAGCATTGACTAGCTTGCTAGCTACTTCCAGACACATAAGGAGAGACCACCTCACTCTGACCATTTTACTCGCCCTAGCAGAGCTGGTTAGGCTGTTTTCATGTTATCCAGAGCATTGGTGACTGTAACTGTGCTGCTGGCAACAATTTAATTATGCTTTTTTGCCGACATTTACTGACACCAGCCATTTTCAACGGGTGTTGAGAGTTTGTAAATTCATCAGTTATTCTGCACTCTGGCACACTCAGACGAGAGTGCTCTGAAATCGGAGTAGATGGCCAGACTGAATTTACGAACCCACCCGAAATGGTTACTTGCATATTGGAGTCTTTTGTTAAGACATGTAGCTAGCTAGCTAGGTAAACAATGAACCATAATCCCAACTCATGACGTTACTACCCTGCATGAATCTGCAGGTAGCTAACCAACCAGGTTCAATATTAGCTAGCTAAAATTAGGCTATAACTAGCCAAGCAAATGGTGCTTTCTGTCAAAATTAGAAACGTGTAATATCTGAAAATGTAGCTAGCTAGACTATCTTACCCGTATACATGGATGGACGCATCTCCTGTCGGATGCCATGGTTGCCCTTAGTTTGAAGATGTAATGTAATCCGGAGGTGTTTTCTCCATCTCCTTAGCTATCATACTCGAATTCCACTGATTTCAAAACTCGGTCCTCCAGAATGTGGAGAGCACTTATGCAGTTTTAATACACAATAAAAAAAAATGTAAAGCCGCGTTAGACAGGATTACCATACTGACCAGCTCAAATAGACAGAAGCATGCTATATAGCAGACCAATCCAAACTCATCTCTCGGCATGTCCAGCCCACTCATTATCTCAGCCAATCATGGCTAGTGGTAAGGTTGCTGTCTTTTTCTTTGGCTAAACCAACTAGGCTCGTGATTTAACATTTGTATTCGTATTTACAGATGGCATACAAGTTTGTTATTAAGGCACATGAAAGTTCATATGTTCCAGAAGGCATTTCTGCCAAGAAAAGCATTTTGATTTTTTTAAAATGTTTACGTTCAAACAGCTCTCCTGTGAAGTAGTGACCCGCGACATCAGCCTAGTTTCCTGAAACGGGTCACCTATATGTTGAAGAGGGTGGGGCTCAAGCTGCATCCCTGTCTCACCCCCCGGCCCTGTGGAAAGAAATTGTTTTTTGCCAATTTTAACTGCACACTTGTTGTTTGGGTACATGGATTTTATAATGTCGTATGTTTTCCCCCCAACGCTGCTTTCCATCTATTTATATACATGGCAGACCCTCATGCCAAATTGAGTCAAAATATTTTTTTTGAAATCAACAAAGCATGAGAAGACTTTTGCTTTGCAAAATGAGTGTGCAGGGTGAATACATGGTCTGTCATATGGTAATTTGGTAAAAAGCCAATTTCACATTTGCTCAGGACATTGATTTCACTGAGGAAATGTAGAAGTCTGCTGTTAATGATAATGCAGAAGATTATTCCAAGGTTGCTGTTGATGCACATCCCACGGTAGTTATTGGGGTTGAATTTGTCTCCACTTTTGTGGATTGGGGTGATCAGTCATTGGTTCCAAGTATTGGGGACGATGCCAGAGCTGAGGATGAAATGAAAGAGTTTAAGTATAGCCAATTGCAATTTGTTGTCTGTATATTTCATCATTTCATTTAGGATACCATCAACACCACAGGCCTTTTGGGGTTGAAGGGTTTATATTTTGTCCTGTAGTTCATTCAATGTAAGTCTTTAATAGTTGATTCTAAAAACATAAAATGTAAAACATACTGTGTCCATAATAAGTATATAGGTTATAGGTTAAGAAATTTTGTGAAATAACATAGTTTGAAAGTTATGGCATATAGAAGCAAACCGGATGGACATTATGAAAATGATCGGAGAGGTTGTGGGTAGAGGAAGTTCAGGAGTAAAAACAAACAAAATAGAACTATTGTAAAATGGACTGTGTCCATCAAATGTATATAGTATGTATAAGCTGGAAGTAGAAGCCTAAGCGTTGTTGTTCACTAGTTTACTCCAATTAGGGGAGGGGTGGTGGGGTTGGAAAGTAATAAATATTAGTTTTTTGTTTAAATACACATATCCTTAAAAAAACTAAAAACAAATATTTATTATGTATGTATGTATGTGTTTGTATGTATATCTATATCTATCTATCTATCTATCTATCTATCTATCTATCTATCTATATATATATATATTTGAGAGAAAAAATAAATATGGGGGATTGGAAGTGATGCAGACAATTACAATCTATCTGCAATATTAAAGCTGATCTACAGTGGGGAAAAAAAGTATTTAGTCAGCCACCAATTGTGCAAGTTCTCCCAATTAAAAATATGAGAGAGGCCTGTAATTTTCATCATAGGTACACGTCAACTATAACAGACAAATTGAGAAGAAAAAACCCAGGAAATGACATTGTAGGATTTTTAATGAATTTATTTGCAAATTATGGTGGAAAATAAGTATTTGGTCACCTACAAAGAAGCAATATTTCTGGCTCTCACAGATCTGTAACTTCTTCTTTAAGAGGCTCCTCTGTCCTCCACTCGTTACCTGTATTAATGGCACCTGTTTGAACTTGTTATCAGTATTAAAGACACCTGTCCACAACCTCAAACAGTCACACTCCAAACTCCACTATGGCCAAGACCAAAGAGCTGTCAAAGGACACCAGATACAAAATTGTAGACCTGCACCAGGCTGGGAAGACTGAATCTGCAATAGGTAAGCAGCTTGGTTTGAATAAATCAACTGTGGGAGCAATTATTAGGAAATGGAAGACATACAAGACCACTGATAATCTCCCTCGATCTGGGGCTCCACGCAAGATCGCACCCCGTGGGGTCAAAATGATCACAAGAACGGTGAGCAAAAATCCCAGAACCACACGGGGGGACCTAGTGAATGACCTGCAGAGAGCTGGGACCAAAGTAACAAAGCCTACCATCAGTAACACACTACGCCGCCAGGGACTCAAATCCTGCAGTGCGAGACGTGTCCCCCTGCTTAAGCCAGTACATGTCCAGGCCCGTCTGAAGTTTGCTAGAGTGCATTTGGATGATCCAGAAGAGGATTGGTAAAAACTCAACTCGTCATGTTTGGAGGACAAAGAATGCTGAGTTGCATCCAAAGAACACCATACCTACTGTGAAGCATGGGGTGGAAACATCATGCTTTGGGGCTGTTTTTCTGCAAAGGGACCAGAACGACTGAATGGGGCCATGTATCGTGAGATTTTGAGTGAAAACCTCCTTCCATCAGCAAGGGCATTGAAGATGAAACGTGGCTGGGTCTTTCAGCATGACAATGATCCCAAACCCACCGCCCGGGCAACGAAGGAGTGGCTTCGTAAGAAGCATTTCAAGGTCCTGGAGTGGCCTAGCCAGTCTCCAGATCTCAACCCCATAGAAAATCTTTGGAGGGAGTTGAACGTCTGTGTTGCCCAGCGACAGCCCCAAAACATCACTGCTCTAGAGGAGATCTGCATGGAGGAATGGGCCAAAATACCAGCAACAGTGTGTGAAAACCTTGTGAAGACTTACAGAAAACGTTTGACCTGTGTCATTGCCAACAAATGGTATATAAAAAAATATTGAGAAACTTTTGTTATTGACCAAATACTTATTTTCCACCATAATTTGCAAATAAATTCATAAAAAATCCTACAATGTGATTTTCTGGATTTTTTTTTCTAATTTTGTCTGTCATAGTTGACGTGTACCTATGATGAAATTACAGGCCTCTCTCATCTTTTTAAGTGGGAGAACTTGCACAATTGGTGGCTGACTAACTACTTATTTTCACCAACTGTAGCTCTTCATGCTGTTGTTTGTTTAGTGTGTTCCAATTTTCCCTGAAGTGGTTAGAGTCTATGGATTCTTCAATTACAATCAGCTGATTTCTGACAAGCTGTTCCTTCTTTTTTCTTAGGGTATTTCTCTACTGTTTTAGGGTTTCACCATAGTGACTAGGCTCAGGTTTTCTTGGTCTCTGTGTTTTTGGTTGGATAGGTTCCTCAATTCCTTTCTCAAATTGTCTATTTAACATTTTTTGATTTGATAGGGAGGTCAAATATACTATTTAGGCTTTGTACTGCCAAGTTTACACCTTCACTATTGCAGTGAAACATTTTGTACAGGAGGTTGTCTAAAAGGGATTGAAATTGTTGTTGGCTAATCGTTTCCTGTTAGGTTTCCTTCCATCTATAGCATGTCTTAATAGTATGCTTAATATTGTGTAGTTCCTTTGGCTTTGATGCCTCATGATTGAGTACTGCTCTGTTCAAGTAGACTGTGATTTTGCTGTGGTCTGATAGGGGTGTCAGTGGGCTGAATGTGAACGCTCTGAGAGACTCTGGGTTGAGGTCAGTGATAAAGTAATCTACAGTACTGCTACCAAGTGATGTGCTGTAGGTGTACCTACCGTAAGAGTCACCTCGAAGCCTACCATTGACTATGTACATACCCAGTGTGCGACAGAGCTGCAGCAGTCGTGACCCGTTTATGTTGGTTATTTTGTCGTAGTTGTGCCTAGGGGGGTATATGGGGGAGGGAATGCTGTCACCTCCAGGTAGGTGTTTGTACCCCTGTGTGCGCAGCTTGGCAGGTTCTTGTCCAGTTCTGAAGTTTAGGTCGCCACAGACTAGTACATGTCCCTCGGTCTGGAAATTATTGATCTCCCCCCTCCAGGATGGAGAAACTGTCTTCATTAAAGTATGGGGATTCTAGTGGGGGGATAGAGGTAGCACACAGGAGGACATTTTTCTCTGTTGAGATTATTTCCTCATTTATTTCTAACCAAATGTAAAATATTCCTGTTTTTATTAATTTAATAGAGTGGGTTATGTCTGCTCTATACCAAATTAGCATACCCCTTGAGGGTTTTCCCTGTTTCACACCTGGTAGTTTGTTGGATGGGACTACCAGCTCTCTGTAACCTAGAGGGCAACCAGTGGGTCCATCTCCTCTATACCATGTTTCTTGCAGGATGGCAATGTTTGTATTTCCAATTTCTTTGGTGAATTCCGGGTCCTTGCTCTTTATTCCAAAGGCAGATGACCTCAGACCGTGTATATTCCAGGATGAGATGTGTTCCATAGTGTCTAGTGTTGTTTATGTATGGTTTAGGCTCGGACCATAGATACAGATCTATAACATGGATATATACATATATCCCTCTATCTCCCTCCCTCCCTCCCTCAGGGAGAAGGATTGAGATGAAGTAGTAAAAGGTTTAGACTCGGACCATCAGAGATCAGAGGTCAGAGGTGTGAGCAGAGCAGTGTGAGCAAAGGAGTGGGGCTATATAGAGTGTGGCTAGGGTTTGTTTTGGGGGGGAGGGGTCGACTGGTTGGGGTGGGTATGTGGCTGGTGGTGCTGTGGTCTGGGTGTAGGTCCTCTTGGTGTAGGTCCTCTTGGTGTAGGTCCTCTTGGTGCAGGTCGTCTTGGTGCAGGTCCTCTTGGTGCAGGTCCTCCGGGAGGGGGGCTCGCTGGTCTGGGCAGGGGTGTCCATTTCTCTGTAGCTCCTGTGTGAGGTGCTGGGGCTGCGATTGAGGGTGACGTCCTTCAGGGACCTGGTAAACGTTGGGACTGCTGCCTTGTAGAGGTGGACCTGGTCATAAAGTCCAGATTGGGGTGGTGGGCCAAGTAGACATTAGGTTTTGTGGCTTAGTCCCTGGAAGTGCTGTATGGTGACAGGGTGGAGATAACCACTTGTGCGTTGGGGAAAAGTGGAAGAGCCTTTTTCAATCACTCTCTTAATTTCTGTGACCACCCTTTTCCTGCTGGGCTCTCAGGTCGTTTGTGCCTGTGTGTATTATGATGTGGCTGGGGGACCCTAGTCGGGGCTCTGACAGCAGCTCCAGGGCGCACCGGGTGTTCGGACACCAGACTTTCATATTTACTTGAGTCATTTTCTATTAAGGTATCTTTACTTTTACTCAAGTATGAAAATTGGGTACTTTTCCACCACTGCTCTCTCTCTCCTCTCTCTCTCTCCCCTCTCTCTCCTCTCTCTCTCTCTCAATACAATTCTCTCCCTCTCCCTCTCCCTCTCTCTCTCTCTCTCTCTCTCACTCCTCTCTCTCTCTCATACATTTGGCAGGAGGTTAGGAAGTGCAGCTCAGTTTCCACCTCATTTTGTGTTACGGAGGAGTGTTCGGATACAGGTATCCTGTATGTGTATTTGTTTTCCCTCTTCTTCAGCCCTAATCACAGGTGTCCCTTTTGTTCCTGATTGGTGGACGTTGGGGTGTCCCACCTGTCCCGACATCTGTTCGTCTGCTGATTGCTGAGGTGGACCAATCAGTGGACATTCCTCCGTATTGCCCCGCCTGTTTCTGGTTTAACATTACCATATCAAATCCCCTGGTTTTAAAAGACAGTTAGTTGTGTTTTCTGACAGAGAAAATTTTTCTTTGTGAGTATGGATACCGTGGTGTCTTGTTTTTTGTGTACTCACTTGTTTGCTGTCTAGTCCATATTGGACCTATGTTGTTTGTTTGTGCCTGGGGAAAGGGGGATTTAGCAAGTTGCCCTTGGGCATACATTACCCGTAGGAAAACCTTGTCTAAACACACTAGTTAGACCTGAGCGGACCACCCACTGTATTTTTGTACGGTTAGCAGTAGCTTAGTGGTTCTTGAGGCAGGCGTTTTTAAAAACCCCATCAGTTTAGGGGTTTTTGACTTTATTGTTTCATTCCTTGGGTCCAGCTCAGCCCCTTTTCCCCAAACCGTTTTACCGTGTGTTTATAATAAACATTTAGTGTTTGACGATAGCATATGGTTGTCGGTGTTATTTTTGTTCTCACTGTCCCTTGTCAATATTCTAATTCGCATGAGTTATGTTACGGGTCTCTTTTCCATTCACCCTAGACTTTTAAAGCCACGGGGTTCGTAACATAACGTGGGGGCTCGTCCGGGATATCTCATTGATACCCATGCCACTCAACGATATTATAACCGCGATCGATAAAAGACAGTACTGTGCAGTCGTCTTCATTGACGTGGCCAAGGCTTTCGACTCTGTCAATCACCGCATTCTTATTGGCAGACTAAATAGCCTTGGTTTCTAAAATGACTGCCTCGCCTGGTTCACCAACTACTTCTCAGATAGAGTTCAATGTGTCAAATCGGAGGGCCTGTTGTCTGGACCTCTGGCAGTCTCTATGGGGGTGCCACAGGGTTCAATTCTCGGGCCGACTCTATTCTCTGTGTATATCAATGATGTCGCTCTTGCTGCTGGTGACTCTCAGATCCACCTCTACGCAGACGACACCATTTTGTATACATATGGCCCTTCATTGGACACTGTGTTAACAAACCTCCAAACGAGCTTCCATGCCATAAAACACTCCTTCCGTAGCCTCCAACTGCTCTTAAACGCTAGTAAAACTAAATGCATGCTCTTCAATCGAACGCTGCTTGCACCCGCCCGCCCGATTTGAATCACTACTCTTGGCGGGTCTGACTTAGAATATGTGGACAACTACAAATACCTAGGTGTCTGGTTAGACCGTAAACTCTCCTTCCAGACTCACATTAAGCATCTCCAATCCAAAGTTAAATCTAGAATTGGCTTCCTATTTCACAACAAAGCCTCCTTCACTCATGCTGCCAAACATGCCCTCGTAAAACTGACTATCCTACCGATCCTTGACTTCGGCGATGTCATTTACAAAATAGCCTCCAACACTCTACTCAGCAAATTGGATGTAGTCTATCACAGTGCCATCCGTTTTGTCACCAAAGCCCCATATACTACCCACCATTGTGACCTCTACGCTCTCGTTGGCTGGCCCTCACTACATATTCGTCGCCAAACCCACTGGCTCCAGGTCATCTATAAACAGAGGTGGGTAGTAACGAGTTACATTTACTCCGTTACATTTACTTGAGTAAGTTTTTGAAAAAATTATACTTCTAGGAGTAGTTTTAAATCACTATACTTTTTACTTTTACTTGAGTAGATTTGTGAAGAAGAAACTGTACTCTTACTCCGCTACATTAGGCTACAATGAGGTCGTTACTTTTCTTTTTACCTCTTTGGTATTCTACGCGTCATTGTCTTTATCCCCCCGCATATGCCTTATTTTAATGTTTTATTTTGACAGAGAGAGAGAGACTTCCGCTAAGGCTCTACCACGTGACTGTGTTTCACCAATCAAACGTAGTTGTGCAGTCTCGTCACTTTACCATACTCAATCTCAGTGGCGGGACGGGTTGGCTTTACAGTCATAGCAACACAAAAATGTCAGAATTAGCCGTCGGCAATGCAGACACAGACGAGGAGGAACACCCGCACCCCTGGCCTCATATTGAAAGCATGTTTACCTTAGTAAAAGTGCGAAAGAACAGCTACATTATGCGGTGTCTTCTGTGTCTACCAAAACAAACGGACATTTCAGCATTCAAGAACTCAACATCTAACTTGAGGAAACATGTAGCGATAAGTTTCCTAAATTCTTTTTTTTTGCTGTGGATAGGCGAATGTTTGTCTTTTAGGTTACATATGTTTTAAACATTTTCATATATATATATATATATATATATATATATATATATATCCACATTTGATGTGATAATAAGTCTATTTTAATGTCTTGATCTCCCTGTAGCCTCACTTATTTATTTTTTGTCCACAGAGGATTCACCCCAACAAACTGGCAAAGTACACAGACTTACTAGAGAACCACAGAAAGCGTAAGTCCTCCTCTTCCAGTGATACTCTTGTGAAAAATGCAAAAATCACAGCCTTTGCTGCCCCAGGGCGGGTAACACAAGCAACGCTTGACAAGCTGATGCTACATTTTGTATGTGAGGCCAACCAACCATTTTCTGTGGTTGAGACGCCATCCTTCAATACTTTGATAGAAACCTTGCAACCTCATACAGTAATGACAAGGAAAACGTTATGCACAAGAATACAAGAAGCTGCAAAACACAAGAAGAGCATAATCATCAAAAAGCTGAGTGCTGTGAATTATGTTGCTAACGTAGCTACTTAGGTGTCACCTGTCACTGGATAGACAACACCTCACTGGAGAGGCACTCCACATTGGCTTGTAGACCTGTCAAAGGCTCGCACACGTTTGATGTCCTTGCTGCTGCATTAGAGGAAATACATTCTGAGTACCACATCAGGGAAAAAGTGACCAGGACGACAGACAGTGGCTCAAACTTCCTTTCGATTATATGGTGAGGAGAAAGAGGAGGAAGCCATCAATGTACAAGAGGAGAGTGACAAGAGGGGTCTGACCTAGAGTATGTGGACAACTACAAATACCTAGGTGTCTGGTTAGACTGTAAACTCAACTTCCAGACTCACATAAAGAATCTCCAATCCAAAGTTAAATCTAGAATCGGCTTCCTATTTCGCAACAAAGCCTCCTTCACTCATGCTGCCAAACATGCCCTCGTAAAACTGACTATCCTACCGATCCTTGACTTCGGCGATGTCATTTACAAAATAGCCTCCAACACTCTACTCAGCAAATTGGATGTAGTCTATCACAGTGCCATCCGTTTTGTCTCCAAAGCCCCATACACTACCCACCACTGTGACCTGTACGCTCTTGTTGGCTGGTCCTCACTACATGTTCGTCGTCAAACCCACTGGCTCCAGGCCATCTATAAATCACTGCTAGGCAAATCCCCGCCTTATCTTAGCTCATTGGTCACCATAGCAGCACCCACCCGTAGTCTGCGCTCCAGCAGGTATATCTCACTGGTCATTCCCAAAGCCAACACCTCCTTTGGCCGCCATTCCTTCCAGTTCTCTGCTGCCAATGACTGGAACGAATTGCAAAAATCTCTGAAGCTGGAGACTCTTATCTCCCTCAATAACTTTAAGCATCAGTTGTCAGAGCACCTTACCGATCACTGCACCTGTACACAGCCCATCTGAAATTAGCCCACCCAACTACCTCATCCCTATATTGTTATTTGTTTTGCTCTTTTGCACCCCAGTATCTCTATTTGCACATAATCTCTTGCACATCTAGCATTCCAGTGTTAATACTATTGTAATTATTCTGCACTATAGCCTATTTATTGCCTTACCTCCATAACTTGCTACATTTGCACACACTGTATATATATTTTCTGTTGTATTTCTGACTTTATGTTTTTTACCCCATATGTAACTCTGTGTTGTTGTTTTTTTATTGCACTACTATGCTTTATCTTGGCCAGGTCGCAGTTGTAAATGAGAACCTGTTCTCAACTGGCTTACCTGGTTAAATAAAGGTTAAATAAAATAAAATAAAATAAAAAAACTCCACCCTTGATGATGCAACAGAAGATCAGAGTGAGTCAGAGGTGGAGTATCAAGATGTCTGCAATTCTGGATGACAACACAGGCCTTGAGTACCAACTTCCAAGGCACCAAAAGTGTGCATGCCATCTCCTCAATCTTATATCCACAGTTGATGCCACTGCTGCAGGAGGAGCTGCAAACGAAACCTACAAGAGGCTGTCTCTGTCTGCAAAATGTCATGCTCTTTGGAATAAAACCAGCATGAAACAGTGGAACGTGAATGCAAGCTGCAGTTTCTCCGACCCAATCAGACACGCTGGAGCTCCCTGTTCCTCGCTGTAGAAAGGATTGTGCGCATTCACCGAGAGCAAGGAGAACAAGCAATTCGCAATGTCTGCACAGCATTAAAGATAAAGATGTAAGTTGACAAAATGTATATTTTGTTTTTAAAGAATAATAAAATTAAATAAGCCTTGCTGATTAATGGGTGAATCCACTTGTCTCAAGTAACTGTTTTCTTTGCATGGTGGTGTGACAATTGTGGATGACTTGAATGAAATATATATATATATATATTTTTTGTATTTAACATGTACGATGCATAATAAAGACATTGTACCAGAAATAGCTATAAGTAATTGTTTTATCGTTACATCTTTTATAGGTTCAATCCAGCTGAAAATGGGTTTTTGGTCGAGTATGCTGCTGTGATGAAGCCTGTTGCCATGGCCCTTAATATCCTCCAAGGGGAATCATCTGTGCATATGGGCCTCCTGCTGCCAACACTTTACCAGTTGCGGGACAAGCTGAAGAAGTTGGACTCAACTTGCAAAATGTGTACACCTCTTGTTCACGCCCTGCAGCAAGGGATCCAGAAACGTTTTGGAGACGTCATGAAAGTGCCTGAGCTGATTGCAGCAGCAATACTCCTACCAAGATTCAGAACATCCTGGACCACAGAGGAGAACATCTTAAATGCTGGTAAATATACTTGTTTATCAATTCAAATGTGAACCAGTAGACATTGACCTATATAACTCTGTATAATGTTACTGTCATTTAGGATTATAGTGTGTCAGTGACAAACCACAGGGTGGCAATATAGTTAGTGTGACTTTTTTTTGCTGACTTTTCTTGTTAGATATTGGAACTGGAAGTAAACATAATGCCCGATCTACAACTACATCACTCTCCTCTAATGCCTTTTAGAGAACATGCATTCAGCTTAATTTGTGTTCTGGGATACTAGGCCTGCAATATTGTTTTATTTGGCCATCTATCATGGACTGGTGCTTTTCAGTTGATGTGTACTGCTGCTCTTTTCCTCTGCTCAGTGAGATGTGCAGTGTGGCCTAATCACAGATCAGAGTATTCATTTCTAGGCACACAGAAAAAGGGCTGTTGCTTGCCATGCAATACAAAGGTACTGAGTAGGCCTAATCAACACCTATTGATTATTTTACGTTGACCGCTTCCTTCTGGTGTGCAGTTTTCTGTTCAGCATGCCTGGTATGAAATGTTTGTGTGTTTCCTTCTGTTGTTCTGTCACTGTGGAGACACACACACAGTTTATGAGAGTTTATGGGCTGCCTCGTTCTAGTTCTGCCTGGTAAAAAAAGTATAAAGGTTTGGAAATTTGTGTTACTTGTGCTTATTTATTTTTAATTTATTATTATTTTATTTTTTAATACTTGAATTTACCTGAATTATTTTAATTTAAGCTATTTTGTAATTCATTAAAGATGATTACTCAACAGTTACTCAGTACTTGAGTAGTTTTTTCACCAAGTACTTTTTTACTCTTACTCAAGTAATTATTTGGATGACTACTTTTTACTTTTAGTTGAGTCATATTATTCTGAAGTAACAGTACTTTTACTTGAGTACAATTTTTGGCTACTCTACCCACCTCTGTCTATAAATCACTGCTAGGCAAATCCCTGCCTTATCTTAGCTCATTGGTCACCATAGCAACACCCACCCGTAGTATGCGCTCCAACAGGTATATTTCACTGGTCATCCCCAAAGCCAACACCTCCTTTGGCCGCCATTCCTTCCAGTTCTCTGCTGCCAATGACTGAACGAACTGCAAAAATCTCTGAAGCTGGAGACTCTTATCTCCCTCACTAACTTTAAACATCAGTTGTCAGAGCAGCTTACCGATCACTGCACCTGTACACAGCCCATCTGTAATTAGCCCACCCAACTACCTCATCCCCATATTGTTATTTATTTTGCTCATTTGCACCCCAGTATCTCTATTTGCACATCATCTTCTGCACATCTATCACTCCAGTGTTAATACTAAATTATAATTATTTTGCACTATGGCCTATTTATTGCCTTACCTCCATAACTTACTACATTTGCACACACTGTATATAGATTTTCTATTGTGTTTTTGACTGTATGTTTTGTTTATCCCATATGTAACTCTGTGTTGTTGTTGTTTTTATCGCACTGCTTTGCTTTATCTTGGCCAGGTCGCAGTTGTAAATGAGAACTTGTTCTCAACTGGCTTATCTGGTTAAATAAAGGTTCAGTGTGGCAGCTGTGACTAGCTGGTTTCGCAGTATTCGTTGGCTCGTGTTGCGTAAGCTAGAGGCAGAACGGAAGAGAGGGCACAAATCAGGCGAGAAAAGTTGGAGACGCGTAAGCTAGAGGCAGAACAGGAGACGCGTAAGATGGAACTGGAGACACGTAGACTTGATCAAGAACTGGAGATGCGTAAAATGGAACTGGAGGCAGAGACAGCGAGGTTAGTCTCTGCTCATGCTATGTCTGTGTCGTCTGCTACTTTTTATATTAGTAGTACTTAGTACCTGTGTTTAGGGAGTCAGAGGTTGATTCCTATTTCAGTGTTTTTGAACGTATTGCGGTAGCATTGAAATGGCCCGAAGAGGTATGGTGCCTGTTACTTCAGTGTAAATTAACAGGTAAAGCCCAAGAGGTTCTGTCAGCGCTACCTCTTGGAGACAGCTTGAATTATGACGTGGTCAAAGCTACTGTTCTTCGTGCCTATGAGCTTGTTCCTGAGGCATATCGACAGAGATTTAGGTCTCATAAAAAGGCTTCTACTCAGACTTATGTGGAGTTTGCCAGAGACAAAGGAAATCTGTTTGACAAATGGCACACTGCTAGTAAGGTAACTGATTTTAAGTCTCTACGGGAGTTAATCTTGTTAGAAGAGTTTAAAAATTGCTTACCCGAACGCATTGTAGTTTACCTAAACGAACAGAAAGTATCCTCACTGTCGGAAGTGTCTGTACTGGC
Organism: Coregonus clupeaformis; assembly: GCF_020615455.1. Lineage (NCBI taxonomy): Eukaryota > Metazoa > Chordata > Actinopteri > Salmoniformes > Salmonidae > Coregonus > Coregonus clupeaformis. The sequence goes on from NW_025534267.1 coordinate 131,542, forward strand.
AGACGAGTTTGTGTTGATGGCTCGTACGGAGAGCAGGGCCGCGGAGTTGCTAACTCTTAGCCCTAGTCGACCAGCAGTACATCCAGCACGCCCGAAAGATGTGCGTCACTGTTTCTATTGTCATAAGGTGGGACATATGGTTAATGATTGCTTTCTGCTAAAACGCAAACAGGGGATGCCTCTGCACGCCAGGCCGCCAACGGGTGTTGGGCTGATTCGTACGGTTGCCGGAATCAAAGCAGATGCCTCATAGTGAATGTGGTTTGCAAGTCCCAGTCCCAGATCACAGTTATGACCCGTTCATTTCTGAGGGGTTTGTTTCCATATCAGATGACGAAGCGTCTCAGCGTCCGGTTAGAATCCTCAGAGATACTGGTGCGGCGCAGTCGTTCATACTATCTGATGTGTTGCCCTTGTCCAATAATACATATTGTGGTTCTAGTGTGTTAGTACAAGGAATTGAAATGGGATTCGTCCCAGTGCCATTGCACTTTGTAAACGTACACTCTGAGTTAGTCAGTGGATTGTTCAGAGTTGGAGTACGTCCTATGTTGCCAGTAAAAGTTGTGACATTTATAATGGGCAACGATATTGCCAGAGGAAAGGTGATACCCGTATTGGAGGTATTGGATAAAAGTGACCAGTCTCTCTACGATGAGCTGGCACAGGGTTATCCAGATGTGTTCCCCGCTTGTGCTGTCACACGTGCTCAAGCACGACAAGTGGGTGACGTGATAGATTTGTCGAACACGATTCTATTCAGAGAGTGTGACCCAGAGGATAGCTCGGGTGCTACCTCTGGTAAGGTGGTGCAGTCTGACCAACAGCCCAGGGAAAGGAAGAAGTATGTGGAACTTGTTGCTGATGCAATGCAGTTACCAGTCACTTGTGAGCAGCTGATCGCTAACCTGAAGGTTGACATTAGCCTGGCTAAATGTTTTTCTAGTGTTGTCTCAGAGGAGGAGCTAAAGAAGAAAAACATGGCATACGTCATTGACGGTAATCTCCTCATGCGCAAATGGACATCCCATGTTGATGCTGGTGGAGATTGGAATGTTGTTTACCAAATAGTGATTCCTACAGCCTTTCGACAAAATGTTTTATCCCTCGCTCATGATCACCAGTGGTCTGGACATCTGGTAGTCACCAAGACTTATGATCGGGTTTTGCGATAAAAAATTGGCCCGGTTTAAAACAAGATGTGGCTCAATTCTGTCGGACATGCCACACCTGTCAGGTAACTGGGAAACCGAATCAGTATATTCCTCCCGCTCCTCTTTGTCCCATACCTGTCATAGGTGAACCATTTGAACATGTGATGGTTGATTGTGTTGGACCATTACTGAAGACAAAAGCTGTTAACCAGTTTCTGTTGACAGTTATGTGTGTGGCCACCAGATTCCCAGAGGCCATTCCTCTGCGAAGGATTAATGCTCTGGTGGTGAGTAAAGCTTTGATCAAATTCTTCTCAACTTTTGGGTTACGTTACCTAAGGTGGTACAAACTAATCATGGTACGAATTTCCTTTCTAAGCTTTTCAAACAAGTATTAAAATCCTTGTCAGTTACACACCGTGTGTCAAGCGCATATCACCCAGAGTCTCAGGGTGCGCTTGAACGTTGGTATCAGACACTGAAGTCTATGCTCCGTAAATATTGTTTGGAATCTGAGAAGGATTGGGATGAGGGAGTTCCTCTAGTTTTGTTTGCTGTCCGTGAGACAGTACAGGAATCCCTAGGGTTCAGCCCAGCTGAACTGGTGTTTGGACACACAGTGAGAGGACCTATGAAAGTCCTTAAGGATCAGTTTTTATCACAATAGTTATGTGCGAAAGAAAATGTGTTGGACTACATTAGTCACTTTCGTGAGCGCCTACATGGTGCCTGTGCTCTAGCAAAGGAAGCGCTGTCTTCCTCACAGAGACGTATGAAACGGCACTATGACAACCAGGCTGTTTCTCGTTCGCTGCAGCCAGGTGACCAAGTTATTGTATTGTTGCCTGTGCCAGGAGCGTCATTGTCAGCACGTTTCTCTGGTCCTTATGTAATTGAAAAGAAACTCAGTGAAACTGATTACGTGATACAGACTCCCGATAGAAAACGCCAATCTCGTGTGTGCCACATTAACATGTTGAAGACATACCACACCAGACCCGTCACCCAGATAGACAGTCCAGAGAAACTGGCCGAGACGGCTGTCTCTATGGCTGCTGTGGCTGTAGAGGGAGGTCATGTTAATGATGTGGACGGAGATGGTTTGTAGTTGCGCAATACTCAGCAGTAGTGTGCTAGATTGCCCAATTCAGAGATGCTGCTGTCTCTCCCGTCAAACCTGATTCATTTAACGGACGGACAGTCAGATGATATTGTGAGGCTATTACACAGCTTTCCATGTCTTTTTAATGATGTTCCTACATGCACAAATGTGTTAGAACATGGCATTAATGTTGGAAACACTGCACCTATCAAGTAACATGCTTATCGTGTCAATGTCTCTAAAAGAAAGATAATGAGGGATGAGGTCGGTTATTTGATGGAGAATAACCTGGCTATGCCAAGTTCAAGTCCTTGGAGTTCTCCGTGCATTCTGGTTCCCAAACCTGATGGGACATCCAGGTTATGTACGGACTATCGAAAGGTCAATGCTGTCACAGTGCCCGACTCGTTCCCGTTACCCAGACTGGATGACTGTATTGACACTGTGGGTGCTGCTACTTATGTAACCAAGCTAGATCTTCTAAAAGGTTACTGGCAGGTGGCGTTAACCTCACGTGCCTCCGACATCTCTGCCTTTGTGACCCCAGACAACTTCCTACAATATGCTGTCATGGCATTTGGGATGCGGAACGAACCAGCCACTTTCCAACGCCTGGTTAACACGGGGTTCGTAACATAACATTTATAAAAATTGGGTTTGTTTTCAAATTCTTTGTGGATCTGTGTAATCTGAGGGAAAAATGTGTCTCTAATATGGTCATACATTTTTGGCAGGAGGTTAGGAAGTGCAGCTCAGTTTCCACCTCATTTTGTCTGCCAAGGTAGCACACAAACAACATACCTTACACGGAACAAGATCCCACAACTAACAGGTGCCAAAAGGCTGCCTAAGTATGGTCCCCAATCAGAGACAACGAGCAACAGCTGCCTCTGATTGGGAACCACACAGGCCAACATAGATCTATACATACTAGATCTAACCATAGACAATAAACATTGCACAACACGACACAGAAAATACACACCCTGACTCAACAAATACGAGTCCTAGAGTCAGGGCGTGACACCAATGTGTCAAGTAATTCTCTTTTTGTTTTCTCGCTTCCTTTTAAGTGGTTATAGAATTTAACGTCTCTTTTCTGGATTTTGATCATTATCGGGTATCGGCCTAATTCTGCTCTGCATGCATTATGTTTTTCATTGTACACAGACGATATTTTTGCAGAATTCTGCATGCGGAATCTCAATTTGGTGTTAGTCCCATTTTGTGAACTCGCTGTCTCTGTCTCTCTGTCTCTCTGTCTCTCCCTGTCTCTCTGTCTCTCTCCAATTTCAATTGAAGGGCTTTATTGGTATGGGAAACATATGTTAACATTGCCAAATCAACTGAAGTAGATAGTAAACAAATAAATATTAACAGTAAACATTACACTCAGAAGTTCCAAAAGAATAAAGACATTTCAAATGTCATATTATGTATATATACAGTGTTGTAACAATCTCTCTCTCTCTCAATCTCTCTCTCTCTCTCTCTCAATTCAATTCAAAGGGCTTTATTGGCATGGGAAACGTGTTAACATTGCCAAAGCAAGTGAAATAGATAATAAACAAAAGTGAAATAAACAATCAAAAATGAACAGTAAACATTACACTCACAAAAGTTATGGCTATATACAGTGTTTTAACAATGTGCAAATAGCTAAAATACGAAACAGAAAATAAATAAACATAAATATGCTCTCTCTCTCTTTCTCTCCCCCCCTCTCTCTCTCTGTCTCTCCCCCCAAACCCTAGTGTTTGTTTACTATTCTTGTGGGGACTTCTGGTCCCCACAAAAATAGTTAAATACGTCCACACCACACACGCTGACACACACACACACACACACACACACACACACACACACACACACACACACACACACACACACATACATCTCTCCATCCCTCCTCTCACCAGGTCCATCTCTCCATCCCTCCTCTTCCCTCTCTTCATCCTTCATTCAGGACTCTGGGGCTCTTTACCTTCCTTCCTTCCTCATCTCTCTTCCTATCCTCTCTTCTCTCCATCCCTTCATTTGTTCTCAACCTCTTCAGATCCTCTCCTCCCTCCTCTCCCCTCCCCTCCCCTCTGTATTTGTATTTGTATTTATTATGGATCCCCATTAGTTCCTGCCAAGGCAGCAGCTACTCTTCCTGGGGTCCAGCAAAATTAAGGCAGTTATACAATTTTTAAAACGTTACAATACATTCATAACAGATTTCACAACATATTAAGTGTGTGCCCTCAGGCCTCTACTCTACTACCACATATCTACAACACAAAATCCATGTGTACATGTGTGTATAGTGCGTATGTTATCATGTGTTTGTATGCATGTGTCTATGTTTGTGTTGCTTCACAGTCCCCGCTGTTCCATATGCTGTATTTTTATCTGTTTTTTAAATCTAATTTTACTACTTGCATCAGTTACTTGATGTGGAATAGAGTTCCATGTAGTCATGGCTCTATGTAGTAGTACTGTGCGCCTCCCATAGTCTGTTCTTGACTTGGGGACTGTGAAGAGACCTCTGGTGGCATGTCTTGTGGGGTATGCATGGGTGTCCGAACTGTGTACCAGTAGTTCAAACAGACAGCTCGGTGCATTCAACTTGTCAATACCTCTCATACCTCTCACAAATACAAATAGTGATGAAGTCAATCTCTCCTCCACTTTGAGCCAGGAGAAATTGACATGAATATTATTAATGTTAGCTCTCTGTGTACATCCAACGGCCAGCCGTACTGCCCTGTTCTGAGCCAACTGCAATTTTCCTAAGTCCCTTTTTGTGGCACCTGACCACACGACTGAACAGTAGTCCAGGTGCAACAAAACTAGGGCCTGTAGGACCTGCCTTGTTGATAGTGCTGTTAAGAAGGCAGAGCAGCGCTTTATTATGGACAGACTTCTCCCCATCTTAGATACTGTTGTATCAATATGTTTTGACCATGACAGTTTACAATCCAGGGTTACTCCAAACAAATTAGTCTCCTCAACTTGCTCAATTTCCACATTATTCATTACAAGATTTAGTGGAGGTTTAGTGAATGATTTGTCCCTAATACAATGCTTTTAGGTTTTGAAATATTTAGGAAGAACTTATGCCACCCATTCTGAAACTAACTGCAGCTCTTTGTTAAGTGTTGCAGTAATTTCAGTCACTGTGGTAGCTGACATGTATAGTGTTGAGTCATCAGCATACATAGACACTCTGGCTTTACTCAAAGCCAGTGGCATGTCGTTAGTAAAGATTGAAAAAGTAAGGGCCTAGACAGCTGCCCTGGGGAATTCCTGATTCTACCTGGATTGTGTTGGAGAGGCATCCATTAAAGGACACCCTCTGTGTTCTGTTAGACAGGTAACTCTTTATCCACAATATAGCAGGGGGTGTAAAGCCATAACACGTTTTTCCAGCAACAGACTGATCGATAATGTCAATAGCCGCACTGAAGTCTAACAAAACAGCCCTCACAATCTTTTTATCATCAATTTCTCTCAGCCAATCATCAGTCATTTGTGTAAGTGCTGTGCTTGTTGAATGTCCTTCTCTATAAGCGTGCTGAAAGTCGGTTGTCAATTTGTTTATCAATTTGTTTACTGTAAAATAGCATTTTATCTGGTCAAACACCATTTTTCCCTAAAGTTTTCTACGGGTTGGTAACAGGCTGATTGGTCGGCTATTTGAGCCAGTCAAGGGGGCTTTACTATTCTTGGGTAGGGGAATGACTTCCCTCCAGGCCTGGAAATGCAAATCAATTTATAAAATTTTTGACACGCGTTTTTCTGGATTTTGTTGCTGTTATTCTGTCTCTCACTGTTCAAATAAACCTAACATTATTATTTATAGACTGATCATATCTTTGTCAGTGGGCAAACGTACAAAATCAGCAGGGGATCAAATACTTTTTTCCCTCACTGTATATTATCAAGCATTTCACACATGTTATCCAGATACTGACTGTTTGCACTTGGTGGTCTGTAGCGGCTTCCCACCAGAATGGGCTTTAGGGTGAGGCAGGTGAACCTGTACTTCAACAGTATTTAACATGAGATCCTCTCTAAGCTTTACAGGAATGTGGTTCTGAATATAGACCACAACACCTCCACCGCATTCATCCTCTATCACAGTTGTCAATAACTGTTACACCCACAGAGCTGCCATAGTCTCGTAGCCAGTTATGGAGGGCTAAAGGTCTGCTGAACCGTTCAATCCCACAATTTAGGGAGGGCAGAGGGCCAGATATTATGGGACATTTGTTGGTGTCACGTAGAGACCCAATCAGTTCTTTCAAATCCATCTTCAGCTGTTCTGAGCTGCCCTTCATAATGTCATTTGACCCCACATGAACCATGACAGTATCATCCTCTGGTGACTGACTCACAGCCTCGGGAAGCAACCTGGTGATATCCTGAACTTTTGCCCCAGGAAAAAACAAAGTCTTTGCCCCAGGTACAGATATATTCCTCACCATCGAACTCTCTATCACAATCGCCAGAAAGATCCGGCCTCTGCCGTGTCTCGAAGCAGATTGCGAGGCCAGAGCCACAGAACTCACCTGAGAAGAGTGCTGCTGAGACGCCGTCTGTGTGCAGGCCACAACCGCCAAAGGGACAGAGCTCTGATCCAGAGAGCATGGCCCAGCGGAGGGGGGCTGCGGTGGTCCAGGCTGTGCCAAGGCAGTTGATTGACTAGGACAGGGAGAGGTAGCTGGAGGGGCATCCACAGCCATGAAGGGAACACCCAAGCCCCCAGCAGAAGACAGCTGGCACAGGGGCTCAAAGTGATTTTGAAAGTCTTAAGTCCGGACGCAGAAGGCAGGCGCGCCGAGAAAGATTCTTCTCCTTCATTCTGGTTCCGACACGCATCCATTTACTCTCACCTGGAGTGGAACATTTTCTGGTTCAAGCTAGTAGAGGGGTGCAGTGGAGGAAATTGATCATAGGGAAGGTCCCATTATGATCCTCTTGGATGTTTTGATAGGAAGCATTTAAAAGATGCCGATAGTCTCATAGAATCCTTATTCAGTTCAAGGTGCTTGGCCAAATGTTTTATTTCTTCATGAAGAGTAATAATCCTATCTTTACCTGCATCAAGTCCAATACATTTATCCCTCATCTCTCCACCTCCACCTCATCCTTCAATCACAGGTCCTCATCGGCTAAACCCATCATCTCTCTCCTCCATTCCCTCACCAGCTCAATCATTCATCCCTCTCTCCTCTATAACATCTCTCCATCCCTCTCCTCTCTAACATCTCTCCATCCCTCTCTCCTCTCTTAACTTCATCCCTGTAAAAACATTTGTTTTTTCATAGAGAGCGATTGGACCAGATCATTTCCACAGGGATGTTGTTTTTACATGTATATGAGGACCTTTGGGATATGAGTAATGTTTAAAATCAAATCAAATCAAATTGTATTTTCCACATGCGCCGAATACAACAGGTGTAGATCTTATAGTGAAATGCCTTCTTACAAGCCCTTAACCAACAATGCAGTTTTAAGAAAAGTAATTTTAAAAAAAAGTGTTAAGTAAAAAATCTAAATAGCAAATAATTAAAGAGAAGAGTAAAATAAAATAACAGTAGGGTGGCTATATATAGGGGGTACCGGTACAGAGTCAATGTGCGGGGGCACCGGTTAGTCGAGGTAATTGAGGTAATATGTAGATGTGGGTAGGGTTAAAATGACTATGCATAGATGATAAACAGAGTAGCAGCAGCGTAAAAGAGGGGGTGGGGTGGGGGCAATGCAAATAGTCCGGGTAGCCATGATTAGCTGTTCAGGAGTCTTATGGATTAGGGGTAGAAGCTGTTAAGAAGCCTTTTGGACCTAGACTTGGCACTCCGGTACCGCTTGCCGTGCGGTAGCAGAGAGAACAGTCTATGACTAGGGTGGCTGGAGTCTTTGACCATTTTTAGGGCCTTCCTCTGACGCCGCCTGGTATAGAGGTCCTGGATGGCAGGAAGCTTGGCACCAGTGATGTACTGGGCCGTACGCACTACCCTCTGTAGTGCCTTGCAGTCGGAGGCTGAGCAGTTGCCATACCAGGCAGTAATGCAACCAGTCAGGATGCTCTCGATGGTGCAGCTGTAGAATTTTTTGAGGATCTGAGGACCCATGCCAAATCTTTTCAGTCTCCTGAGGGGGAATAGGCTTTGTTGTACCCTCTTCACGACTGTCTTGGTGTGTTTGGACCATGATAGTTTGTTGGTGATGTGGACACCAAGGAACTTGAAGCTCTCAACCTGTTCCACTACATCCCGTCGATGAGAATGGGGGCGTGCTCTGTCTTCTTTTTTTTTCCTGTAGTCCACAATCATCTCCTTTGTCTTGATCACGTTGAGGGAGAGGTTGTTATCCTGGCACTACACAGCCAGGTCTCTGACCTCCTCCCTACAGGCTGTCTATCATCGTTGTCGGCAAACTTAATGATGGTGTTGGAGTCGTGCCTGGCCATGCAGTCATGGGTGAACAGGGAGTACAGAAGGGGACTGAGCACACACCCCTGAGGGACCCCTGTGTTGAGGATCAGCGTAACAGATGTATTGTTACCTACCCTCACCACCTGGGGGTGGCCCGTCAGGAAGTCCAGGATCCAGTTGCAGAGGGAGGTGTTTAGTCCCAGGGTCCTTAGTTTAGTGATGAGCTTTGAGGGCACTATGGTGTTGAACGCTGAGCTGTAGTCAATTAATAGCATTCTCACGTAGGTGTTCCTTTTGTCCAGGTGGGAAAGGGCAGTGTGGAGTGCAATAGAGATTGCATCATCTCTGGATCTGTTGGGGCGGTATGCAAATTCGAGTGGGTCTAGGGTTTCTGGGATAATGGTTTTGATGTGAGCCATGACCAGCCTTTCAAAGCACTTCATGGCTACAGATGTGAGTTTTACGTGTCGGTAGTCATTTAGGCAGGTTATCTTAGTGTTCTTGGGCACCGCGACTATGGTGGTCTGCTTGAAACATGTTGGTATTACAGACTCCGTCAGGGACATGTTGAAAATGTCAGTGAAGACACTTGCTAGTTGGTCAGCGCATGCTCGGAGTACACGTCCTGGTAATCCGTCTGGCCCTGCGGCCTTGTGAATGTTGACCTGCTTAAAAGTCTTACTCACATCGGCTACGGAGAGCGTGATCACATAGTCATCCGGAACAGCTGGTGCTTTCATGCATGCTTCAGTGTTGCTTGCCTCGAAGCGAGCATAGAAGTGATTTAGCTCATCTGCTAGGCTTGTGTCACTGAGCAGCTCGCGGTTGTGCTTCCCTTTGTAGTCTGTAATAGCCTGCCACATCTGACGAGCGTCGGAGCCGGTGTAGTACGATTCAATCTTAGTCCTGTATTGACTCTTTGCCTGTTTGATGGTTCGTCGGAGGGCATAGCAGGATTTCTTATAAGCGTCCGGGTTACCGAGTCACTGGTGCTTCCTGCTTTAGTTTTTGCTTATAAGCAGGAATCAAGGAGGATAGAGTTATGGTCAGATTTGCCAATTGGAGGGCGAGGAAGAGCTTTTTATGCGTCTCTGTGTGTGGAGTAAAGGTGGTGTAGAGTTTTTTCCCTCTGGTTGCACATTTAACATGCTGGTAGAAATGAGGCAAAACAGATGTAAGTTTCCCTGCATTAAAGTCCCCCGGCCACCAGGAGCGCCACCTCTGGATGAGCGCTTCCTGTTTACTTATGGCCTTATACAGCTCATTGAGTGCAATCTTAGTGCCAGCATCGGTTTATGGAGCAAATGAACCATAGGTGATCGTGATCGATTTCTCACATGCACACACACACACATACACACACATACTCTCTTTCTCTCTGATTATGTTTTGTGAGGTGTGTAATGCCTCAATGATCCTCAGAGAGAGAGAGATCTATTACTAATGTCTAAACCAGACAGAGTAGCCGCTCACAGAGTTATGGATGGATTTCTCCACAACCCCATGCTGATACACGTGAAGCATCTCCCATCCTCCTTCCTCTCCTCCTCATCCTTCTTCCTTCCATCCTCCCCTCCCTTTATCTTTAGCCAGCAGTAGTAACCCACCTCCGAAAAACAAAAAGCGGAGCATCAACTAGGGAGAGACTTAGGGGACTTTTCTAACCAGCATCCCTTTGATCCCGACAGGCCAAAATCTATAACTGACCCTTACCTTAACCTTAACCAAACCCCCTAACCATAACTTGAACCAATTTAAACTAAATTAAATATGGGTTCACATCGGCCACGTCCCCTTAGTTTTCCCCCATGGACCATGATGGACATCCAAGAGGGAGGTGAGGCCTCCTACCGGCTTGACCAGAGGTCTGTCTGTCTCTGACACAAGGGTCCAGGAGTGATCTCCACCACCTACAAACACACAAATTAAATTTGAGACTAGAAAAAAGCTAATTCAACAGGGCTTAAAGAGCAGAGAGAGAGAGAGAGAGGGGGAGAGAGAGAGGGAGAGAGAGAGAGAGAGAGAGAGAGAGAGAGAGAGAGAGAGAGAGAGAGAGAGAGAGAGAGAGAGAGAGAGAGAGAGAGAGAGAGAGAGAGAGAGAGAGAGAGAGAGAGAGAATTTTAGCAGGTAACTGAGACGAGCCCAAACTTGCCCTGTAGACACTAATTAATCTCCTAATGTCCCCAGACACACACCCCCACACAGCTGTTTGCAGCCGAGTTAAATTCCAACTATAATATCGACATTCTCGCCATTTAGAAATTCACCTATAATGAGGCAGAATAACGACGATTATATACCAACTCTCTCATACACACACACCTCAAGTTCCTATAACACATAATCAATCAGTTAATCAATAGTTAGACAGGCCTTCGAGGTTGGCCCTCTGGTGGCCTCATCGGGAAGCCTTGAGAAGTTCCATGCCAGAAATCAGTTAAAGATGGGGTCCGAACCCGGTGTAAGTCAGTGATGCCTGTCAACATGTCAAACCAATCAAATGCCTTGCTACCTCACAAAATGTTAATACAAACCTGCATATTATTGACCTAAAGGTTAGCTGTGTTAGCCCAGTCGCTAGCTTATCCAGGGTCAGTGACACGTAGAGTAACCCTGTACTGTCTATCTATGGGAACAACTGCAATCAGTTCGCCACATAGTTAAAATGAATTAAATGAACCTGATTAAATGTAACCTGTAATTCTGCAGCCTAATTGGATCCTTATTTTCATCCTGTACCTAAATTACACTAATTAATTAAAAATAAATTAAAAATATTTAATTAAATTTAAATTTAAATAATTAAAAATAGAGTTGCACTAAATCATTGTATATGTTATCACTATATGTTATCACTTAAAAGAACAAAATCTAAAAAAATTAATTTTAATAAAAATTTAAAAAGGTACAAAATCTGGTATGTGGTTTGCCTCATATACATTGTCTACTGGTATCATTTTAAATTGAGAACAATGGTTAACAGTCATTCAGTCACTAACTGACTGACTGATTGACTGATTGACTGACTGACTGACTGATTGAATGATTGACTGACTGACTGATTTAATTACTGTCTAACTGATTTACTGACTGACTGACTGAGTTGATATGTTGATTGACTGAATGATTGATTGATTAGTGGTTGACACATGTAAACAATGTGTGAGTTTAGCTATTCTCTGCTTCAGATGACCGATGCCCATAATCCCAGTGATGCCATCACACTGTAGGCCTCTGACTGGTGATTCACGCCATATGAAAGGTTGCTGGTTCTAATCCCCGAGCCGACTAGGTGAAAAATCTGTCGATGTGCCCTTGAGCAAGGCACTTAACCCTAATTGCTCCTGTATGTCGCTCTGGATAAGAGCGTCTGCTAAATGACTAAAATGTACCGTATTTTCCGCACTATAAGGCGCACCGGAGTATAAGCCGCAGCAGCTAAATTGAATGATATTGAATGATGTGTACATATATAAGCCGCACTGGACTATAAACCGCAGGTGTTTTAATGTTTAATTACCATATGTAAAGGTTCGGGCACAGAGGGATTGTCGGGAAAGAGACAAACTGTCTCGCTCTCGTAATGTCTGTCTGTCTTGCTCTCGTTCTGTCTCTCGTTCTGTCTCTCGTACCACTCTCTGTTCCACTTTTACTTTTGCGCTACCTGTCCCACTCTTTTCCGGCCTCCAGCTTTTCCTGCTGGAGCCCGCCGCTTAAAGGTGGGGGCGCGGACCGGTCATAGAGCCCATAGAGTTAAAGTTGGTGGACTGTAACCTGTAAAATCCATAGATTTAGGAGGTCTTCTAGTGGCCGTTAGCTGTAAAAATCCATAGATTAGCCACACCGTTATATAAGCCGCAGGGTCGAAAAATTTGAAAAAAGGCGTGGCTTATAGTCCGAAAATTACGGTAAATGTAAATGTAAATATGATAAACTGCTAAATGGATTCACATAGCTGATATGGCAATCAAAAGAAAACAGATTATCGTACGACTAAGACAAAAAATTTAATGTTCATTTGAGAATGCAACACAGAAACATTAGAGACAGAACCCCTGAGTTACAGTAAACCAAGATTGAACTCTTTGGCCTGAATGCCAAGCGTCACGTCTGGAGGAAACCTGGCACCATCCCTACGGTGAAGCACGGTGGTGGCAGCATCATGCTGTGGGGATGTTTTTCAGTGGCAGGGACTGGGAGACTAGTCAGGATCGAGGGAAAGATGAACTGAGAAAAGTACAGAGAGATCCTTGATCAAAACCTGCTCCAGAGCGCTCAGGACCTCATACTGGGGTGAAGGTTCACCTTCCAACAGGACAATGACCCTAAGCACACAGCCAAGACAACACAGGAGTGGCTTCGGGACAAGTCTCTGAATGTCCTTGAGTGGCCCAGCCAGAGGCCGGAACCCGATCCAACATCTCTGGAGAGACCTGAAAATAGCTGTGCAGCGACGCTCCCCATCCAACCTGACAGAGCTTGAGAGGATCTGTAGAGAAGAATGGGAGAAAAAATAAATAAAAAATGTGCCAAGCTCGTAGCATCATACCCGATAAGACTCAAGGCTGTAATTGCTGCCAAAGGTGCTTCAACAAAGTACTGAGTAAAGGGTCTGAATACTTATGTTTTTATTTTTACAATTGAAGTCGGAAGTTTACATACCCCTTAGCCAAATACATTTAAACTCAGTTTTTCACAATTCCTGACATTTATTCCTAGTAGAAATTCCCTGTCTTAGATCAGTAAGGATCACCACTTTATTTTAAGAATGTGAAATGTCAGAATAATAGTAGAGAGAATGATTTATTTCAGCTTTTATTTCTTTCATCACATTCCCAGTGGGTCAGAAGTTTACATACACTCAATTAGTATTTGGTAGCATTGCCTTTAAATTGTTTAACTTGGGTCAAACGTTTCGGGTAGCCTTCCACAAGCTTCCCACAATAAGCTGGGTGAATTTTGGCCCATTCCTCCTGACAGAGCTGGTGTAACTGAGTCAGGTTTGTAGGCCTCCTTGCTCGCACACGCTTTTTCAGTTCTGCCCACACATTTTCTTTAGGATTGAGGTCAGGGCTTTGTGATGGCCACTCCAATACCTTGACTTTGTTGTCCTTAAGCCATTTTGTCACAACTTTGGAAGTATACTTGGGGTCATTGTCCATTTGGAAGACCCATTTGCGACCAAGCTTTAACTTCCTGACTGATGTCTTCAGATGTTGCTTCAATATATCCACATAATTTTCCTTCCTCATGATGCCATCTATTTTGTGAAGTGCACCAGTCCCTCCTTCAGCAAAGCACCCCCACAGCATAATGCTGCCACCCCCGTGCTTCACGGTTGGGATGGTGTTCTTCGGCTTGCAAGCGTCCCCCTTTTTCCTCCAAACATAACAATGGTCATTATGGCCAAACAGTTCTATTTTTGTTTCATCAGACCAGAGAACATTTTTCTAGAAAGTACGATCTTTGTCCCAATGTGCAGTTGCAAACTGTAATCTGGCTTTTTTATGGCGGTTTTGGAGTAGTGGCTTCTTCCTTGCTGAGTGGCCTTTCTGGTTATGTCGATATAGGACTCGTTTTACTGTGGATATACAGTGGGGGAAAAAAGTATTTAGTCAGCCACCAATTGTGCAAGTTCTCCCACTTAAAAAGATGAGAGAGGCCTGTAATTTTCATCATAGGTACACGTCAACTATGACAGACAAAATGAGAATTTTTTTCCTGAAAATCACATTGTAGGATTTTTAATGAATTTATTTGCAAATTATGGTGGAAAATAAGTATTTGGTCAATAACAAAAGTTTCTCAATACTTTGTTATATACACTTTGTTGGCAATGACACAGGTCAAACGTTTTCTGTAAGTCTTCACAAGGTTTTCACACACTGTTGCTGGTATTTTGGCCCATTCCTCCATGCAGATCTCCTCTAGAGCAGTGATGTTTTGGGGCTGTCGCTGGGCAACACGGACTTTCAACTCCCTCCAAAGATTTTTTTATGGGGTTGAGATCTGGAGACTAGCTAGGCCACTCCAGGACCTTGAAATGCTTCTTAGTTGAACCTCCTTCGTTGCCCGGGCGGTGTGTTTGGGATCATTGTCATGCTGAAAGACCCAGCCACATTTCATCTTCAATGCCCTTGCTGATGGAAGGAGGTTTTCACTCAAAATCTCCCACGATACATGGCCCCATTCATTCTTTCCTTTACATGGATCAGTCGTCCTGGTCCCTTTGCAGAAAAACAGCCCCAAAGCATGATGTTTCCACCCCCATGCTTTACAGTAGGTATGGTGTTCTTTGGATGCAACTCAGCATTCTTTGTCCTCCAAACACGACGAGTTGAGTTTTTACCAAAAAGTTATATTTTGGTTTCATCTGACCATATGACATTCTCCCAATCCTCTTCTGGATCATCCAAATGCACTCTAGCAAACTTCAGACGGAAAATTACAGGCCTCTCTCATCTTTTTAAGTGGGAGAACTTGCACAATTGGTGGCTGACTAAATACTTTTTTCCCCCACTGTAGATACTTTTGTACCTGTTTCCTCCAGCATCTTCACAAGGTCCTTTGCTGTTGTTCTGGGATTGATTTGCACTTTTCGCACCAAAGTACGTTAATCTCTAGGAGACAGAATGCATCTCCTTCCTGAGCGGTATGACGGCTGCGTGATCCCATAGTTTTATACTTGTGTACTATTGTTTGTACAGATGAATGTGGTACCTTTAGGCGTTTGGAAATTGCTCCCAAGGATGAACCAGACTTGTGGAGGTCTACCATTTTCTTCTGAGGTCTTGGCTGATTTCTTTTGATTTTCCCATGATGTCAAGCAAAGAGGCACTGAGTTTGAAGGTAGGCCTTGAAATACATCCACAGGTACACATCCAATTGACTCAAATGATGTCAATGAGCCTATCAGAAGCTTCTAAAGCCATGACATATTTTTCTGGAATTTTCCATGTGGTTTAAAGGCACAGTCAACTTAGTGTGTGTAAACTTCTGACCCCACTGGAATTGTGATACAGTGAATTATAAGTGAAATAATCTCTCTGTAAACAATTGTTGGAAAAATTACTTGTGTCATGCACAAAGTAGATGTCCTAACCGACTTGCCAAAACTATAGATTGTTAACAAGAAATTTGTGGAGTGGTTATTAAAACGAGTTTTAATGACTCCAACCTATGTGTATTTGCAAAAGAATGTATACAAAACAGTTTTTGCTTTGTCATTATACGGTATTGTGTGTAGATTGATGAGGGAAAAAAACAATTTCATCAATT
>NW_025534267.1:155000-190000 GCF_020615455.1 Coregonus clupeaformis
CAAGCACGACTCCAACACCATCATTAAGTTTGCCGAATACACAACAGTGGTAGGACTGATCACAGACAACGATGAGACAGCCTATAGGGAGGAGGTCCGAGACCTGGCCGTGTGGTGCCAGGATAACAACCTCTCCCTCAACGTGATCAAGACAAAGGAGATGATTGTGGACTACAGGGAAAAAAAAGAAGACAGAGCACGCCCCCATTATCATTAATGGGGCTGTAGTGAAGCAGGTTGAGAGCTTCAAGTTCCTTGGTGTCCACATCACCAACAAACTATAATGGTCCAAACACACCAAGACAGTCGTGAAGAGGGCACGACAAAGCCTATTCCCCCTCAGGAGACTGAAAAGATTTGGCATGGGTCCTCAGATCCTCAAGAAGTTATACAGCTGCACCATCGAGAGCATCCTGACTGGTTGCATCACTGCCTGGTATGGCAACTGCTCAGCCTCTGACCGCAAGGCACTACAGAGGGTAGTGCAGTACATCACTGGGGCCAAGCTTCCTGCCATCCAGGACCTCTATACCAGGCGGTGTCAGAGGAAGGCCCTAAAAATTGTCAAAGACTCCAGCCACCCTAGTCATAGACTGTTCTCTCTGCTACCGCACGGCAAAGCGGTACCGGAGTGCCAAGTCTAGGTCCAAAAGGCTTTTTAACAGCTTCTACCCCCAAGCCATAAGACTCCTGAACAGCTAATCATGGCTACCCGGACTATTTGCATTGTCCCCCCACCCCCACCCCATCTTTTTACGCTGCTGGTAAAAGGGTCTGACGCTACAGATGCCGGAGGTTGCTGACGGGAGAGGTTGTGTTTTCTCTAGCAGGAGAGGTAAGCTTGGCTTCGTTTATGGTGTTGAGTTAAGCTTAAACCATGTATTTAGTTTGTAGGTAGGTATTGTAGTTTGGTATTATAGGTAGCTTACTCCGGTAGTTATTGTAGGTTATTATTGTAGGTAATTATTGTAGGTAAGGATTTTATTCGGCGGAGCCCAGGCGAAGCACGAGGCTAGCTTACCCACTACCTGGACCAACAAAGCTAGCTAGCTAGTGGGTAGCTACCGGTAACTTTTAGCAACTGTGGTTAGCTGTTTCCAATGTTATTCCACGCTTAAGAGTACCTGTAATTGAGCCAGCTAGCTGCCACCTTCAGCTGTTTTTTTTTTCTAACCTCATTATCATTAACGTTAGGTGGTCGGTAGCTGCTGTACCTAATTTCGGCTACTGATTGCAGTCTGCCAGTTTGGCTTTATACATAGCTTGGGCTTTGTCGAGTAAGGCTTAAACTATGTATTTAGATTGTAGTTAGGTACTATAGGTAGGCATCGTGGGCTGTATATAATTAGAAGTAGTATAGGTAGGCATCGTGGGCTGTTGCGGGTAGCTGTTGTGTAGTTATTGTAGGTTACTTTTGTATTCGGCGGTGCCGGATGTAGCACGGCTAGCTAGCTAACTCACCTCCTGGATTAGCTGGCGAGTAGCTATTAGCAACGATAGCAACTAAAAACAATATCCTTTTAGCCAGCTACATTCGCTCACAGCGCGCCGCTTTTTCAAACAAAGTCAACACAGTAGCCATTGCTAGCTAGCCAACACTACCAGCAGGCTGTGGTAGCTAAATACAATATCTTTGTGCTAGCTACCCAACGTTTAATCATTGCTGCGTTATGAAAGGTAATCTTGGCTTCTTATATGGTGTTGAGTTAAGCTTAAACCATGTATTTAGATTGTAGGTAGGTATTGTAGTTTGGTATTATAGGTAGCTTACTCCGGTAGTTATTGTAGGTTATTGTGTAGGTAATTATTGTAGGTAAGGATTTTATTCGGGCGGAGCCCAGGCGAAGCACGAGGCTAGCTTACACCACTACCTGGACCAACAAAGCTAGCTAGCTAGAGGGTAGCTACCGGTAACTTTTAGCAACTGTGGTTAGCTGTTTCCAATGTTATTTCATGCTTGAGAGTACCTGTGATTGAGCCAGCTAGCTGCTACCATTCAGCTGTTTTTCTAACCTCATCCGAGGCATTAACGTTAGGTGGTTGGTAGCTGCTGTACTTAATTACAGCTACTGATAACAGTCTGCTGTAGCTTACAACAATTCTAATTTCTAAAGTGGAAGTTGGGAGAGTTTTATTCGGGTGGTTCAGTGAAACAATTATAGTTTCTGAGGTGGAAGTTGGGAGAGTTATATATTTATTAATTTTTTGGTGAGGGAGGCCTGCTCTCTCCTTTCCCTGATGTTCAGTTCATTTCATCCCGATCTCCTCTGCATTATTGTATCCATCTGTTGCAGCCTGTCAAATATGCCTCTGCCTATCCCTGTTCTCTCCTCTCCGCACAGGCTACACAAACGCCCCACACCGCGTGGCTGCTGCCTCTCTAACCTGGTGGTCCCTGCACGCACCCCACACCTGGAGTTCCAGGTCTCAGGCAGCATCTGGAACTGCCGTTCTGCTGCCAACAAAGCTGACTTCATCCCAGCCTATGCTAATCTCCAGTCCCTCGACTTCCTGGCGCTGAAGGAAACATGGATTACCACTGAAAACACTGCTACTCCTACTGCTCTCTCCTCATCTGACCATGTGTTCTCGCATACCCAGAGCATCTGGTCAGAGGGGTGGTGGCACAGGAATCCTCATCTCTCCCAAGTGGACATTCTCAATTTTTCCCCTAACCCATCTGTCTATCTCCTCATTTGAATTCCATGCTGTCACAGTCACTAGCCCATTTAAGCTTAATATCCTTGTCATCTATCGCCCTCCAGGTTCCCTTGGAGAGTTCATCAATGAGCTTGACGCCTTGATAAGTTCTTTCCTGAGGATGGCTCACCCCTCACAGTTTTGGGGATTTCAACCTCCCTATGTCCACATTTGACTCATTTCTCTCTGCCTCCTTCTTTCCACTTCTCTCCTCTCTTTGACCTCACCTCTCACCGTCCCCCTACTCACAAGGCAGGCAATACGCTTGACCTCATCTTTACTAGATGCTGCTCCTCTACTAATCTCACTGCAACTCCCTCCATGTCTCCGACCACTACTTTGTTTCCTTTTCTCTCTGCTCTCCTCCAACACTACTCACTCTGCCCCTACACAGATGGTAATGCGCCGCCGCAACCTTCGCTCTCTCTCTCCTACTACTCTCTCCTCTTCCATCCTATCATCTCTTCCCTCTGCTCAATCCTTCTCCCTCCAATCTCCTGATTCTGCCTCCTCAACCCTCCTCTCCTCCCTTTCTGCATCCTTTGACTCTCTGTGTCCCCTATCCTCCCGGCCGGCTCCGGGTCCTCCCCTCCAGCTCCGTGGCTTGATGACTCATTGCGAGCTCACAGAACAGAGCTCCGGGCAGCGGAGCCGGAAATGGAAGAAAACTAAACTCCCTGCCGACCTGGCATCTTTTCACCCCTCCTCTCTACATTTTTCTTCATCTGTTTCTGCTGCTAAGGCCACTTTCTACCACTCTAAATTCCAAGCATCTGCCTCCTAACCCTAGGAAGCTCTTTTGCACATTTTCCTCCCTCCTGAATCCTCCCCCCCGCCCCCTCCTCTCTCTCTGTGGATGACTTCGTCAACCACTTTGAAAAGAAGGTTGACGACATTCGATCCTCGTTTGTTAAGTCTAATGACACTGCTGGTCCTACTCACTGCCCTACCCTATGCTTTGACTTCTTTCTCCCCTCTCTCTCCAGATAAAATCCTGCGACTTGTGACTGCAGGCCGCCCAACAACCCTGCCCGCTTGACCCCATCCCCTCCTCTCTTCTCCAGACCATCTCCCGGTGACCTTCTCCCCTACCTCACCTCGCTGATCAACTCATCCCTTGACCGCTGGCCATGTCCCTTCCGTCTTCAAGAGAGCGAGAGTTGCTCCCCTTCTCAAGAAACCAACACTCGATCCCACTGATGTCAACAACTACAGACCAGTATCCCTTCTTTTCTTTCCAAAACTATTGAGCGTGCCGTCTTTAGCCAACTCTCTTGCTATCTCTCTCAGAATGACCTTCTTGATCCAAACCAGTCAGGTTTCAGGACTGGTCATTCAACTGAGACTGCTCTTCTCTGTGTCACGGAGGCTCTCCGCACTGCTAAAGCTAACTCTCTCTCCTCTGCTCTTGTCCTTCTAGACCTGTCTGCTGCCTTTGATACTGTGAACCATCAGATCCTCCTCTCCACCCTCTCCGAGCTGGGCATCTCCGGCGCGGCTCACTCCTGGATTGCGTCCTACCTGACCGGTCGCTCCTACCAAGTGGCGTGGCGAGAAGCTGTCTCCCGCACCACGTGCTCTCACCACTGGTGTCCCCCAGGGCTCAGTTCTAGGCCCTCTCCTTTTCTCCCTATACACCAAGTCACTTGGCTCTGTCATATCCTCACATGGCCTCTCCTATCATTGCTACGCTGACGATACACAACTAATCTTCTCCTTTCCCCCTTCTGATAACCAGGTGGCGAATCGCATCTCTGCATGTCTGGCAGACATATCAGTATGGATGACGGATCACCACCTCAAGCTGAACCCTGGCAAGACGGAGCTGCTCTTCCTCCCGGGGAAGGACTGCCCGTTCCATGATCTCGCCATCACGGTTGACAACTCCGCTGTGTCCTCCTCCCAGAGTGCGAAGAGCCTAGGCGTGACCCTGGACAACACCCTGTCGTTCTCCGCCAACATCAAGGCGGTGACCCGCTCCTGCAGGTTCATGCTCTACAACATTCGGAGAGTACGACCCTGCCTTACACAGGAAGCGGCACAGGTCCTAATCCAGGCACTTGTCATCTCCCGTCTGGACTACTGCAACTCGCTGTTGGCTGGCCTCCCTGCCTGTGCCATTAAACCCCTACAACTCATCCAGAATGCCGCAGCCCGTCTGGTGTTCAACCTTCCCAAGTTCTCTCACGTCACCCCCCTCCTCCGCTCACTCCACTGGCTTCCAGTTGAAGCTCGCATCCGCTACAAGACCATGGTGCTTGCCTATGGAGCAGTGAGGGGAACGGCACCTCTGTACCTTCGGGCTCTGATCAGTCCCTACACCCAAACGAGGGCATTGCGTTCATCCACCTCCTGGCCTGCTGGCTCCCCTTCCTCTGCGGAAGCATAGTTCCCGCTCAGCCCAGTCAAAACTGTTCGCTGCTCTGGCACCCCAATGGTGGAACAAGCTCCCTCACGACGCCAGGACAGCGGGAGTCACTCACCACCTTCCGGAGGCATTTGAAACCCCACCTCTTTAAGGAATACCTGGGATAGGATAAAGTAATCCTTCTACCCCCAAAATTGTAAAGTGGTTATCCCACTGGCTATAGGGTGAACGCACCAATTGGTGAGTCGCTCTGGATAAGAGCGTCTGCTAAATGACGTAAATGTGCCCTTGAGCAAGGCACTCAACCCTAATTGCTCCTGTAAGTCGCTCTGGATAAGAGCGTCTGCTAAATGACTAAAATGTAAATGTAAATGTACTCTGTTAATTATCAATGCATAGTCACTTTAACTCTACCTACATGTACATATTACCTCAATTACCTCGACTAACCTGTGTCCCCGCACATTGACTCTGTACCGGTACCCCCTGTATATAGCCTCCCTACTGTTATTTTATTTTACTGCTGCTCTTTAGTTATTTGTTATTTTCATTTTTTTCTCATCTATTTTTTACTTAACACTTATTTTTTTCTTAAAAACTGCATTGTTGGTTAAGGGCTTTTTAAAGTAAGCATTTCACTGTAAGGTCTACACCTGTTGTATTCGGCGCGTGTGGTAAATACAATTTGATTAGATTTTTCTAGAAACAGAACTGCCTCCCCAAAAATGTAACAATAAAGTTTTGTTTATTTGAAGGTGTTAGAGGCCAGGAGGAGGACCATACCAGTGCTGATAGCCAGGGAGCGAGCCTCCATTTTTTCCCCCCATCTTGCACACCATTTCTGGGCAGGGCCCGATGAACCAGACCCCTGCATCACCACAGGCCTGGGCAACGTCTCTCAGATAGAAACCTGGGTGGAGAGGGAGAAAGAGAGAGACAGAGAGACAGACATAGAGAGAGAGAGAGAGAGAGAGAGAGAGAGAGAGAGAGAGAGAGAGAGAGAGAGAGAGAGAGAGAGAGAGAGAGAGAGAGAGAGAGAGAGAGAGAGAGAGAGAGAGAGAGAGAGAGAGAGAGAGAGAGAGAGAGAGAGAGAGAGAGAGAGAGAGAGGTTACATTCATTAACGGCCCTCCTGAAGCCAATGATGATTTAAATGTTTATAATTCTCAACTTTACCTTATTCAAAAGCTATAATAGCTTACCAATAGCTTGTGTTCAATGTTACATGTACAACCAATTTGGATATAAAGGCTCTTTTGATATCGATACAAAACAGCCATTAACTTAATCCTCATCATCACACAAACACACACGCACGCGCACGTTCACGCACAGCTACAGTGATGTAACACACACACACACACAGAGAAATGTAATGAAAACGCTCATTATTAGGGCTAGGATGATACCAGCGATATTCCTTAGTGACGTGGCGAGGAAACAAAACAAAGTGGATTTAACTTCTTTAGGAACACATTCCTAATGTTGGAAACAATCATTACGTTGTCATCCAGAGTCACATTTATTTATTTTCCAAGCACACAATATTTTACATACAGCAGGTTTTTAAAACACCAAAGAGTTAGGTCTGCTTCATGTTTTCATTTATTTTATATATATATTGCAATACTGGCCTTACTCATAATAACGTCATAATCACCTAGTGTAGAGACTAGACCTGAACCACCCTGACACCATCTGGCCTTAGTTACGGAGAAGGCTCATTATGGGCTGTCCTGTTGTTAGGGAAGACGGTTGGCAGGGCGCTCCGCAACAGAAGACGGTGATAGGAATGGATGCTCGGACACACACACACACACAGACACACACACACACACACACACACAGACACAGACACAGACACAGACACACAGACACAGACACAGACACAGACACACAGACACAGACACACAGACACACACGCACAGACACACACACACACACAGACACAGACACAGACACAGACACAGACACAGACACACAGACACAGACACAGACACAGACACACAGACACAGACACAGACACACAGACACAGACACAGACACACAGACACAGACACAGACACACAGACACACACACACACACAGACACAGACACAGACACAGGCACAGACACACAGACACACACACACACACAGACACACACAGACACACACACAAATAGGTGGACACACACATACAACGCTGGGTATGGTCCCAGACAAAACAAAATGCAATATTCTGTCAAGCAGGACAATGAGAGATGACTTGGCTTGTGTCCCACCCTATTCCCTATATAGTGCAGAGCACTGGAGCCTGGTCATAAGTAGTGCACTATATAGGGAATATGGTGCCATTTGGGACACAGCCTTGGACTAAGAAGGACCTGGCTGGGCTGCCAGATCAGATACCAGAGCAGAAATGATACTAAGAACAGATTCATCTGAACAGGCGGTAATGGGACTACTGGTTATATGGGGTCTGGGGTCTGAGGGGATGAGAGGGAGAGATGGAGGAATGGAGGGAGGGATAGAGGGATGGAGGGAGGGATGGAGGGAGGGAGGGATGGAGGAGGGAGGGAGGGAGGGAGGGAGGGAGGGAGGGAGGGAGGGAGGGATGGAGGAGAGATAGAGGGATGGAGGGAGGGAGGGAGGGATGGAGGGAGGGATAGAGGAATGGAGGGATGGAGGGAGATATGGAGGAATGGAGGGAAGGATAGAGGGATGGAGGAGAGATAGAGGCATGGAGGGATGGAGGGAGATATGGAGGAATGGAGGGGAAGGATAGAGGGATGGAGGAGAGATAGAGGCATGGAGGGATGGAGGGAGATATGGAGGAATGGAGGGAAGGATAGAGGGATGGAGGAGAGATAGAGGCATGGAGGGATGGAGGGAGATATGGAGGAATGGAGGGAAGGATAGAGGGATGGAGGAGAGATAGAGGCATGGAGGGATGGAGGGAGATATGGAGGAATGGAGGGAAGGATAGAGGGATGGAGGAGAGATAGAGGCATGGAGGGATGGAGGGAGATATGGAGGAATGGAGGGAAGGATGGAGGATGGAGGAGAGATAGAGGGATGGAGGGATGGAGGAAGAGATAGAGGAATGGAGGGATGGAGGGAGAGATGGAGGGAAGGATGGAGGATGGAGGAGAGATAGAGGGATGGAGGGATGGAGGGAGAGATGGAGGAATGGAGGGAAGGATAGAGGGATGGAGGAGAGATAGAGGCATGGAGGGATGGAGGGAGATATGGAGGAATGGAGGGAAGGATAGAGGGATGGAGGAGAGATAGAGGCATGGAGGGATGGAGGGAGATATGGAGGAATGGAGGGAAGGATGGAGGATGGAGGAGAGATAGAGGGATGGAGGGATGGAGGAAGAGATAGAGGAATGGAGGGATGGAGGGAGAGATGGAGGGAAGGATGGAGGATGGAGGAGAGATAGAGGGATGGAGGGATGGAGGGAGAGATGGAGGAATGGAGGGATGGAGGGAGGGATGGAGGGAGGGAGGGAGGGATGGAGGAGAGATAGAGGCATGGAGGGATGGAGGGAGAGATGGAGGAATGGATGGAGGAATGGAGGGATGGAGGGAGGGATGGAGGGAGGGAGGGAGGGATGGAGGAGAGATAGAGGCATGGAGGGATGGAGGGATGGAGGGAGGAATGGAGGGAAGGATAGAGGGATGGAGGAGAGATAGAGGGATGGAGGGATGGAGGAAGAGATGGAGGAATGGATGGAAGGACAGAGGGATGGAGGGAGGGAGGGATGGAGGGAGGGAGGGAGGGAGGGAGGGAGGGATGGAGGAGAGATAGAGGGATGGAGGGAGGGAGGGAGGGATGGAGGGAGGGATAGAGGAATGGAGGGATGGAGGGAGATATGGAGGAATGGAGGGAAGGATAGAGGGATGGAGGAGAGATAGAGGCATGGAGGGATGGAGGGAGATATGGAGGAATGGAGGGAAGGATAGAGGGATGGAGGAGAGATAGAGGCATGGAGGATGGAGGGAGATATGGAGGAATGGAGGGAAGGATAGAGGGATGGAGGAGAGATAGAGGCATGGAGGGATGGAGGGAGATATGGAGGAATGGAGGGAAGGATAGAGGGATGGAGGAGAGATAGAGGCATGGAGGGATGGAGGGAGATATGGAGGAATGGAGGGAAGGATAGAGGGATGGAGGAGAGATAGAGGCATGGAGGGATGGAGGGAGATATGGAGGAATGGAGGGAAGGATGGAGGATGGAGGAGAGATGGAGGGATGGAGGAAGAGATAGAGGAATGGAGGGATGGAGGGAGAGATGGAGGGAAGGATGGAGGATGGAGGAGAGATAGAGGGATGGAGGGATGGAGGGAGAGATGGAGGAATGGAGGGAAGGATAGAGGGATGGAGGAGAGATAGAGGCATGGAGGGATGGAGGGAGATATGGAGGAATGGAGGGAAGGATAGAGGGATGGAGGAGAGATAGAGGCATGGAGGGATGGAGGGAGATATGGAGGAATGGAGGGAAGGATGGAGGATGGAGGAGAGATAGAGGGATGGAGGGATGGAGGAAGAGATAGAGGAATGGAGGGATGGAGGGAGAGATGGAGGGAAGGATGGAGGATGGAGGAGAGATAGAGGGATGGAGGGATGGAGGGAGAGATGGAGGAATGGATGGAGGAATGGAGGGATGGAGGGAGGGATGGAGGGAGGGAGGGAGGGATGGAGGAGAGATAGAGGCATGGAGGGATGGAGGGAGAGATGGAGGAATGGAGGGAAGGATAGAGGGATGGAGGAGAGATAGAGGGATGGAGGGATGGAGGAAGAGATGGAGGAATGGATGGAAGGACAGAGGGATGGAGGGAGGGAGGGAGGGAGGGAGGGAGGGAGGGATGGATGGAGGGATGGAGGGAGAGATAGAGGGATGGAGGGAAGGATAGAGGGATGGAGGAGAGATAGAGGGATGGAGGGATGGAGGAAGAGATGGAGGAATGGATGGAAGGATAGAGGGATGGAGGGAGGGAGGGAGGGAGGGATGGAGGGATGGAGAGATAGAGGGAGGGAGGCAGGGAGAGATAGAGGGAGGGAGGGGAGGATAGAGGGATGGAGGAGAGATAGAGGGATGGAGGGATGGAGGAGAGATAGAGGGATGGAGGAAGAGATGGAGGAATGGAGGGAAGGAGGGAGAGATAGAGGGATGGAGGGAGGGATGGAGGGATGGAGAGATAGAGGGATGGAGGGAGGGATGGAGGGATGGAGAGATAGAGGGAGGGAGGGAGGCAGGGAGGCAGGGAGGGAGGGAGGGAGGGAGGCAGGGAGGCAGGGAGGCAGGGAGGGAGGGAGGGAGGGAGGGAGGCAGGGAGGCAGGGAGGAAGGGAGGGAGGCAGGGAGGCAGGGAGGGAGGCAGGGAGGCAGGGAGGCAGGGAGGGTGGGATATCAATAAGCTTCTGGCTAGATGGTGCCAAGGGCCTTGGGGTACATACCTAATACCTCGTTCCATCCTTTTAAATCCAGGCATGTGTATAGGCTTAGATTCCAGCACAGCACTAACACACTGAGGGTTAGAGTTCAGACTCACCTTAGCTACTTTAATGATGTCAGATAAATGCAGGTAGGCATTTAGCAGACGCTCTTATCCAGAGGGACTTTCAGTTGGTGCATTAATCTTAAAACAGCTAGGTGGGACAACCACATATCACAGGCATAGAAAGTACATGTATCATCAATAACGTAGCTATCAGTAGTCAGAGCTAGTTATCGGTAGTCAAGTGCATGTTTTTTTTTTTTTTTTTGGGGGGGGTCGAGGTGAGGAGGAGGATTATTTAAGATACTGTTTGAAGGGTTTCAGATGTTTTCAGAAGATGGCAGGGATTCTGCTGTCCTAGCTTCAGAGGGAAGCTGGTTTTCCACCATTGGGGTGCCAGGACAGAGAAGAGCTTGGACTGGGCTGAGCGGGAGCTGCCTTCCGGTAGGGGTGGGAGGGCCAAGAGACCAGAGGTGGCAGAACAGAGTACTCAGGTTGGGGTGTAGGGTTTGAGCATAGCCTAAAGGTAGGGAAGGGCAGTTCCTCTTGCTCTTCCGTAGGTAAGTACCATGGTTTTGTAGTGGATGCGAGCTTCGACTGGAAGCCAGTGGAGTGTGCTGAAAAGCGGGGTAACATGAGAGAACTTGGGAAGGTTGAAAACCAGGCGTGCTGCAGCGTACTGGATAAGTTGCAGGGGTTGGTGGCACAAGCGGGGAGCCCAGCCAACAGCGAGTTGCAGTAGTCCAGATGGGAGAGGACAAGTGCCTGGATTAGGACCTGAGGTAGGGTCATACTCTACGGATGTTGTAGAGCATGAACCTGCAGGAGCGGGTCATTGCTTTGATGTTTGCAGAGAATGACAGGGTGTTGTCCAGGGTCACGCCAAGGTTCTTTGCACTCTGGGAGGGCGACACTGTTGAGTTGTCAACCATGATGAAGAGGTCTTTGAGCGGGCAAGCCTTCCCCAGGAGGAAGAGAAGCTTTGTCTTGTCAATTCTGAGCTTGAGGTGGTGGGCCAACATCCAAGTTGATATATCTGTCAGGCACGCAGAGATGCGCCACCACCTGGGTGTCAGAAGGGGGGAGGAGAAAAGTAGTTCATCCACATAGCAATGATAGGAGACCATGTGAGGATATGACGGAGCCGAGTGACTTTGTGTATAGAGAGAAGAGGAGAGGGCCTAGAACCGAGCCCTGGGGGACACCAGTAGTGAGAGTACGTGGTGCAGACACAGATCCTCTCCACGTCACCTGGTAGGAGCGGCCTGCCAGGTAGGATGCAATCCAAGACTGTGCAGATCCTGAGACGCCCAGCCCTGAGAGAGTGGAAAGGAGGATCTGATGGTTCACGGTGTCGAGGGGAGTGGATAAATCTAGGAGGATGAGAACAGAGGAGAGAGAGTCAGCTTTGGCAGTGCGGAGAGCCTCCGTGACACAGAGAAGAGCAGTCTCAGTTGAGTGAATGAAGCCTGACTGGTTGGAGTCAAAAAGATAGTTCTGAGAGAGATAACGAGAGAGTTGATCAGAGACAGAACGCTCAAGTGTTTTAGAAAGAAAAGAAAGAAGTGATACAGGTCTATAGTTTTTGACGTCAGATGAGTTGAGTGTTGGTTTCTTGAGGAGGGGAGCAAATCGGGCCATTTTGAATTCAGAGGGGATGCAGCCAGTGGTCAGGGATGAGCTGATGAGGGAAGTGAGGAATGGGAGAAGGTCTCCAGAGATGGGAGAAGGTAGGAGGGGATGGGGTCCAGCGGGCAGGTTGTCAGGCGGCCAGACCTCACTAGTCGCAGGATGTCATCTGGAGAGAGAGGGGAGAAAGAGGACAAGGCATAGGGTAGTTCTGTGTGAGTGAGACCAGTGGACTCAAAAGGCTGAGTGAATGAGTAGCGGATGTCATCAACCTTTATTTTCAAAGTGGTTGACAAAGTCGTCCGCAGAGAGGGAGGGGAACGGGGTGGAGGATTAAGGAGGGAGGAGAAGGTGGAAAATAGTTTCCTAGGGTTAGAGGCAGAAGCTTGACATTTGTAGTGGTAGAATGTGGCTTTAGCAGTGGATACAGAGGAAGAGAAGGTAGAGAGGAGGGAGTGAAAGGATGACAGGTCCTCCGCAGCCCCGTTCTGTAAGCTCGCAATGAGTCACTCTGCTACGGAGCAGGAGGGGAGGGCCGAGCCAGCCGGGAGGAAAGAGGACAGTGCGAGTCATAGGATGCGGAAAGAGAGGAGAGAGAGGCAGAATCAGGAGACAGGAAGGAGAAGGATTTAGCAGATGGGAGAGATGATAGGATAGAAGAGGAGAGAGAGAACAAAGCTTGTGATAGCGCATGACCATCTAGGTAGGGTTGGAGGAAATAAAGTAGTGATCAGAGACCTGGAGGGGGGTTGCAGTGAGATTAGTAGGCGAACAGCCTCTCTTAAAGATGAGGTCAAGCATTTTTCCTGCCTTGTGAGTTGGAGGGGATTGGGAAAGGGTTATGAATTCTATTTTATTTTTATATAACTCTTATTTTACCAGATAAGTTGACTGAGAACACATTCTCATTTGCAGCAATGACCTGGGGAATAGTTAAAGGGGAGAGGAGGGGGGATGAATGAGCCAATTGGAAGCTGGGGATGATTACGTGGCCATGATGGTGGCCATGATGGTGGCCATGATGGTATGAGGGCCAGATTGGAAATTTAGCCAGGACACCGGGTTTAACACCTCTACTCTTACGATAAGTGCCATGGGATCTTTAGTGACCACAGAGAGTCAGGACACCCGTTTAACATCCAATCTGAAAGATGGCACCCTACACAGGGCAATGTCCCCAATCACTGCCCTGGGGCATTGGGATATTTTTGTTAGACTGGCCCTCCAACACCACTTCCACCAACCCTGCTTAGATTCAGAGGCAAGACAGCAGTGGAATGCAGGGTGGTATGCTGCCTACATAAGACTGTCAAAATCCACAAAACCACACAAGGCAAAACATTCCATTACACCATAGCCTACTTGTCACCAGTATGTTTATGTTATGTACCATTTTCTGAAAGTGACCATGTTAAAAAACACACTGGTGTCAGACATGCACCTACCGCAATGTTCCTGATGAATGCAGGAGCAGATTTCAGGAGCAGGACAAAACACCCTGTTTTTTGATGACTGACATAAGGGCCTGTACATAATAGGCCATCTGGCTTACATGATTATGATGGTTACAATGCAGCCCGTCTGGTGTTCAACCTTCCCAAGTTCTCTCACGTCACCCCGCTCCTCCGCACACTCCACTGGCTTCCAGTTGAAGCTCGCATCTGCTACAAGACCATGATGCTTGCCTACGGAGCTGTGAGGGGAACGGCACCTCCTTACCTTCAGGCTCTGATCAGTCCCTACACCCAAACGAGGACATTGCGTTCTTCCACCTCTTGCCTACTGGTCCCCCTACTTCTGCGAAGCACAGTTCCCGCTCAGCCCAGTCAAAACTGTTCGCTGCTCTGGCACCCCAATGGTGGAACAAGCTCCCTCACGACGCCAGGACAACAGAGTCACTGACCACCTTCCGGAGACACTTGAAACCCCAC
This sequence comes from Coregonus clupeaformis, assembly GCF_020615455.1. Lineage (NCBI taxonomy): Eukaryota > Metazoa > Chordata > Actinopteri > Salmoniformes > Salmonidae > Coregonus > Coregonus clupeaformis. The sequence goes on from NW_025534267.1 coordinate 169,109, forward strand.
CTCTTTAAGGAATACCTGGGATAGGATAAAAGTAATCCTTCTACCCCCCCCACCCCACCCCCACAAAATATATTTTTAAAAATTATAATAATACAAATAAAAAAAACAAATAAATAAAATATTTGTAAATTGTATTGTAAAGTGGTTGTCCCACTGGCTATCATAAGGTGAATGCACCAATTTGTAAGTCGCTCTGGATAAGAGCTGTCAGAAGAACCGATGTGGATGTGGTGGAGGAGTCAGGCGCAGGACACAGAGGTTTCGTCCAAAATACTTTAATAGTCCCAAGTGCAACAAAATACACGACCTCGAAAACAGACGGAGGCGAGGCAATTACGCAAACACGCGTAAAACAATAATCCAAAGAAATAGACAGAGTGCAAACACGCAGCTCCGCACGACAGGCAGAAATAACAACACACAATGAAACTAATACAAAACAAGGAACTTATAGGACACGTAATCAGGACACAAACAGATACAGGTGTACAAGACAGACCAAAGCAATCACACCACGAAACATACAACGGTGGCAGCTAGTATTCCGGGGACGGCGAACGCCGAGGCCTGCCCGAACCAGGAGGAGGAGCAGTCTCGGCCGAAACCGTGACAAGAGCATCTGCTAAATGACGTAAATGTAAATGTTAAATAATGCTTCATGACAGTGTCATAAAGCTTATTTTCTTAGTCCAAGTAAAGTGACACAGGATGGTCATAATGCTTCTTGACAGTGTCATAAAGCTTATTTTCTTAGTCCAAGTAAAGTGACACAGGACGGTCATAATGCTTCTTGACAGTGTCATAAAGCTTATTTTCTTAGTCCAAGTAAAGTGACAAAGGACGGTCATAATGCTTCTTGACAGTGTCATAAAGCTTATATTCTTAGTCCAAGTAAAGTGACACAGGACGGTCATAATGCTTCTTGACAGTGTCATAAAAGCTTTATTTTCTTAGTCCAAGTAAAGTGACACAGGACGGTCATAATGCTTCTTGACAGTGTCATAAAGCTTATTTTCTTAGTCCAAGTAAAGTGACACAGGACGGTCATAATGCTTCTTGACAGTGTCATAAAGCTTATTTTCTTAGTCCAAGTAAAGTGACACAGGACGGTCATAATGCTTCTTGACAGTGTCATAAAGCTTATTTTCTTAGTCCAAGTAAAGTGACACAGGACGGTCATAATGCTTCTTGACAGTGTCATAAAGCTTATTTTCTTAGTCCAAGTAAAGTGACACAGGACGGTCATAATGCTTCTTGACAGTGTCATAAAGCTTATTTTCTTAGTCCAAGTAAAGTGACACAGGACGGTCATAATGCTTCTTGACAGTGTCATAAAGCTTATTTTCTTAGTCCAAGTAAAGTGACACAGGACGGTCATAATGCTTCTTGACAGTGTCATAAAGCTTATTTTCTTAGTCCAAGTAAAGTGACACAGGACGGTCATAATGCTTCTTGACAGTGTCATAAAGCTTATTTTCTTAGTCCAAGTAAAGTGACACAGGACGGTCATAATGCTTCTTGACAGTGTCATAAAGCTTATTTTCTTAGTCCAAGTAAAGTGACACAGGACGGTCATAATGCTTCATGACAGTGTCATAAAGCTTATTTTCTTAGTCCAAGTAAAGTGACACAGGGACGGTCATAATGCTTCTTGACAGTGTCATAAAGCTTATTTTCTTAGTCCAAGTAAAGTGACACAGGACGGTCATAATGCTTCTTGACAGTGTCATAAAGCTTATTTTCTTAGTCCAAGTAAAGTGACACAGGACGGTCATAATGCTTCTTGACAGTGTCATAAAGCTTATTTTCTTAGTCCAAGTAAAGTGACACAGGACGGTCATAATGCTTCTTGACAGTGTCATAAAGCTTATTTTCTTAGTCCAAGTAAAGTGACACAGGACGGTCATAATGCTTCTTGACAGTGTCATAAAGCTTATTTTCTTAGTCCAAGTAAAGTGACACAGGACGGTCATAATGCTTCTTGACAGTGTCATAAAGCTTATTTTCTTAGTCCAAGTAAAGTGACACAGGACGGTCATAATGCTTCTTGACAGTGTCATAAAGCTTATTTTCTTAGTCCAAGTAAAGTGACACAGGATTCGGTCGTAATGCTTCATGACAGTGTCATAAAGCTTATTTTCTTAGTCCAAGTAAAGTGACACAGGACTGGTCATAATGCTTCATGACAGTGTCATAAAGCTTATTTTCTTAGTCCAAGTAAAGTGACACAGGAGCGGTCATAATGCTTCATGACAGTGTCATAAAGCTTATTTTCTTAGTCCAAGTAAAGTGACACAGGACGGTCATAATGCTTCATGACAGTGTCATAAAGCTTATTTTCTTAGTCCAAGTAAAGTGACACAGGACGGTCATAATGCTTCATGACAGTGTCATAAAGCTTATTTTCTTAGTCCAAGTAAAGTGACACAGGACGGTCATAATGCTTCATGACAGTGTCATAAAGCTTATTTTCTTAGTCCAAGTAAAGTGACACAGGACGGTCATAATGCTTCTTGACAGTGTCATAAAGCTTATTTTCTTAGTCCAAGTAAAGTGACACAGGACGGTCATAATGCTTCTTGACAGTGTCATAAAGCTTATTTTCTTAGTCCAAGTAAAGTGACACAGGACGGTCATAATGCTTCTTGACAGTGTCATAAAGCTTATTTTCTTAGTCCAAGTAAAGTGACACAGGACGGTCATAATGCTTCTTGACAGTGTCATAAAGCTTATTTTCTTAGTCCAAGTAAAGTGACACAGGATTTGTCATAATGCTTCATGACAGTGTCATAAAGCTTATTTTCTTAGTCCAAGTAAAGTGACACAGGATTGGTCATAATGCTTCTTGACAGTGTCAAAAGCTTATTTTCTTAGTCCAAGTAAAGTGACACAGGACGGTCATAATGCTTCTTGACAGTGTCATAAAGCTTATTTTCTTAGTCCAAGTAAAGTGACACAGGACGGTCATAATGCTTCTTGACAGTGTCATAAAGCTTATTTTCTTAGTCCAAGTAAAGTGACACAGGACGCTCATAATGCTTCTTGACAGTGTCATAAAGCTTATTTTCTTAGTCCAAGTAAAGTGACACAGGACGGTCATAATGCTTCTTGACAGTGTCATAAAGCTTATTTTCTTAGTCCAAGTAAAGTGACACAGGACGGTCATAATGCTTCTTGACAGTGTCATAAAGCTTATTTTCTTAGTCCAACTAAAGTGACACAGGACGGTCATAATGCTTCTTGACAGTGTCATAAAGCTTATTTTCTTAGTCCAAGTAAAGTGACACAGGACGGTCATAATGCTTCTTGACAGTGTCATAAAGCTTATTTTCTTAGTCCAAGTAAAGTGACACAGGATCGGTCATAATGCTTCTTGACAGTGTCATAAAGCTTATTTTCTTAGTCCAAGTAAAGTGACACAGGACGGTCATAATGCTTCTTGACAGTGTCATAAAGCTTATTTTCTTAGTCCAAGTAAAGTGACACAGGACCGGTCATAATGCTTCTTGACAGTGTCATAAAGCTTATTTTCTTAGTCCAAGTAAAGTGACACAGGACGGTCATAATGCTTCTTGACAGTGTCATAAAGCTTATTTTCTTAGTCCAAGTAAAGTGACACAGGACGCTCATAATGCTTCTTGACAGTGTCATAAAGCTTATTTTCTTAGTCCAAGTAAAGTGACACAGGACGGTCATAATGCTTCTTGACAGTGTCATAAAGCTTATTTTCTTAGTCCAAGTAAAGTGACACAGGATCGGTCATAATGCTTCATGACAGTGTCATAAAGCTTATTTTCTTAGTCCAAGTAAAGTGACACAGGACGGTCATAATGCTTCTTGACAGTGTCAAAAAGCTTATTTTCTTAGTCCAAGTAAAGTGACACAGGACGGTCATAATGCTTCTTGACAGTGTCATAAAGCTTATTTACTTTGTCCAAGTAAAGTGACACAGGACGGTCATAATGCTTCTTGACAGTGTCATAAAGCTTATTTTCTTAGTCCAAGTAAAGTGACACAGGACGGTCATAATGCTTCATGACAGTGTCATAAAGCTTATTTTCTTAGTCCAAGTAAAGTGACACAGGACGGTCATAATAATTCATGACAGTGTCATAAAGCTTATTTTCTTAGTCCAAGTAAAGTGACACAGGACGGTCATAATGCTTCATGACAGTGTCATAAAGCTTATTTTCTTAGTCCAAGTAAAGTGACACAGGACGGTCATAATGCTTCATGACAGTGTCATAAAGCTTATTTTCTTAGTCCAAGTAAAGTGACACAGGATCGGTCATAATGCTTCATGACAGTGTCATAAAGCTTATTTTCTTAGTCCAAGTAAAGTGACACAGGACCGGTCATAATGCTTCATGACAGTGTCATAAAGCTTATTTTCTTAGTCCAAGTAAAGTGACACAGGACGGTCATAATGCTTCATGACAGTGTCATAAAGCTTATTTTCTTAGTCCAAGTAAAGTGACACAGGACGGTCATAATGCTTCTTGACAGTGTCATAAAGCTTATTTTCTTAGTCCAAGTAAAGTGACACAGGACCGGTCATAATGCTTCTTGACAGTGTCATAAAGCTTATTTTCTTAGTCCAAGTAAAGTGACACAGGACGCTCATAATGCTTCTTGACAGTGTCATAAAGCTTATTTTCTTAGTCCAAGTAAAGTGACACAGGACGGTCATAATGCTTCTTGACAGTGTCATAAAGCTTATTTTCTTAGTCCAAGTAAAGTGACACAGGATCGGTCATAATGCTTCATGACAGTGTCATAAAAGCTTATTTTCTTAGTCCAAGTAAAGTGACACAGGATCGGTCATAATGCTTCTTGACAGTGTCAAAAAGCTTATTTTCTTAGTCCAAGTAAAGTGACACAGGACGGTCATAATGCTTCTTGACAGTGTCATAAAGCTTATTTTCTTAGTCCAAGTAAAGTGACACAGGACGGTCATAATGCTTCTTGACAGTGTCAAAAAGCTTATTTTCTTAGTCCAAGTAAAGTGACACAGGACGGTCATAATGCTTCTTGACAGTGTCATAAAGCTTATTTTCTTAGTCCAAGTAAAGTGACACAGGACCGGTCATAATGCTTCATGACAGTGTCATAAAGCTTATTTTCTTAGTCCAAGTAAAGTGACACAGGACCGGTCATAATGCTTCATGACAGTGTCATAAAGCTTATTTTCTTAGTCCAAGTAAAGTGACACAGGACCGGTCATAATGCTTCATGACAGTGTCATAAAGCTTATTTTCTTAGTCCAAGTAAAGTGACACAGGACGGTCATAATGCTTCATGACAGTGTCATAAAGCTTATTTTCTTAGTCCAAGTAAAGTGACACAGGATCGGTCATAATGCTTCATGACAGTGTCATAAAGCTTATTTTCTTAGTCCAAGTAAAGTGACACAGGACGGTCATAATGCTTCATGACAGTGTCATAAAGCTTATTTTCTTAGTCCAAGTAAAGTGACACAGGACGGTCATAATGCTTCTTGACAGTGTCATAAAGCTTATTTTCTTAGTCCAAGTAAAGTGACACAGGACGGTCATAATGCTTCTTGACAGTGTCATAAAGCTTATTTTCTTAGTCCAAGTAAAGTGACACAGGACCGGTCATAATGCTTCTTGACAGTGTCATAAAGCTTATTTTCTTAGTCCAAGTAAAGTGACACAGGACGGTCATAATGCTTCTTGACAGTGTCATAAAGCTTATTTTCTTAGTCCAAGTAAAGTGACACAGGGACGGTCATAATGCTTCTTGACAGTGTCATAAAGCTTATTTTCTTAGTCCAAGTAAAGTGACACAGGACGGTCATAATGCTTCATGACAGTGTCATAAAGCTTATTTTCTTAGTCCAAGTAAAGTGACACAGGATCGGTCATAATGCTTCATGACAGTGTCATAAAGCTTATTTTCTTAGTCCAAGTAAAGTGACACAGGACGGTCATAATGCTTCATGACAGTGTCATAAAGCTTATTTTCTTAGTCCAAGTAAAGTGACACAGGATCGGTCATAATGCTTCATGACAGTGTCATAAAGCTTATTTTCTTAGTCCAAGTAAAGTGACACAGGATGGTCATAATGCTTCATGACAGTGTCATAAAGCTTATTTCCTTAGTCCAAGTAAAGTGACACAGGACCGGTCATAATGCTTCATGACAGTGTCATAAAGCTTATTTTCTTAGTCCAAGTAAAGTGACACAGGGACGGTCATAATGCTTCATGACAGTGTCATAAAGCTTATTTTCTTAGTCCAAGTAAAGTGACACAGGGACGGTCATAATGCTTCTTGACAGTGTCATAAAGCTTATTTTCTTAGTCCAAGTAAAGTGACACAGGACGGTCATAATGCTTCTTGACAGTGTCATAAAGCTTATTTTCTTAGTCCAAGTAAAGTGACACAGGACGGTCATAATGCTTCTTGACAGTGTCAAAAAGCTTATTTTCTTAGTCCAAGTAAAGTGACACAGGACGGTCATAATGCTTCTTGACAGTGTCATAAAGCTTATTTTCTTAGTCCAAGTAAAGTGACACAGGACGGTCATAATGCTTCTTGACAGTGTCATAAAGCTTATTTTCTTAGTCCAAGTAAAGTGACACAGGACGCTCATAATGCTTCTTGACAGTGTCATAAAGCTTATTTTCTTAGTCCAAGTAAAGTGACACAGGACGGTCATAATGCTTCTTGACAGTGTCATAAAGCTTATTTTCTTAGTCCAAGTAAAGTGACACAGGACGGTCATAATGCTTCTTGACAGTGTCATAAAGCTTATTTTCTTAGTCCAACTAAAGTGACACAGGACGGTCATAATGCTTCTTGACAGTGTCATAAAGCTTATTTTCTTAGTCCAAGTAAAGTGACACAGGACGGTCATAATGCTTCTTGACAGTGTCATAAAGCTTATTTTCTTAGTCCAAGTAAAGTGACACAGGACGGTCATAATGCTTCTTGACAGTGTCATAAAGCTTATTTTCTTAGTCCAAGTAAAGTGACACAGGACGGTCATAATGCTTCTTGACAGTGTCATAAAGCTTATTTTCTTAGTCCAAGTAAAGTGACACAGGACGGTCATAATGCTTCTTGACAGTGTCATAAAGCTTATTTTCTTAGTCCAAGTAAAGTGACACAGGACGGTCATAATGCTTCTTGACAGTGTCATAAAGCTTATTTTCTTAGTCCAAGTAAAGTGACACAGGACGGTCATAATGCTTCTTGACAGTGTCATAAAGCTTATTTTCTTAGTCCAAGTAAAGTGACACAGGACCGGTCATAATGCTTCATGACAGTGTCATAAAGCTTATTTTCTTAGTCCAAGTAAAGTGACACAGGACGGTCATAATGCTTCTTGACAGTGTCATAAAGCTTATTTTCTTAGTCCAAGTAAAGTGACACAGGACGGTCATAATGCTTCTTGACAGTGTCATAAAGCTTATTTTCTTAGTCCAAGTATAGTGACACAGGATCGGTCATAATGCTTCTTGACAGTGTCATAAAGCTTATTTTCTTAGTCCAAGTAAAGTGACACAGGACGGTCATAATGCTTCTTGACAGTGTCATAAAGCTTATTTTCTTAGTCCAAGTAAAGTGACACAGGACGGTCATAATGCTTCTTGACAGTGTCATAAAGCTTATTTTCTTAGTCCAAGTAAAGTGACACAGGGCCGGTCATAATGCTTCTTGACAGTGTCATAAAGCTTATTTTCTTAGTCCAAGTAAAGTGACACAGGACGCTCATAATGCTTCTTGACAGTGTCATAAAGCTTATTTTCTTAGTCCAAGTAAAGTGACACAGGACGGTCATAATGCTTCTTGACAGTGTCATAAAGCTTATTTTCTTAGTCCAAGTAAAGTGACACAGGACGGTCATAATGCTTCATGACAGTGTCATAAAGCTTATTTTCTTAGTCCAAGTAAAGTGACACAGGACGGTCATAATGCTTCTTGACAGTGTCAAAAAGCTTATTTTCTTAGTCCAAGTAAAGTGACACAGGACGGTCATAATGCTTCTTGACAGTGTCATAAAGCTTATTTTCTTAGTCCAAGTAAAGTGACACAGGACGGTCATAATGCTTCTTGACAGTGTCATAAAGCTTATTTTCTTAGTCCAAGTAAAGTGACACAGGACGGTCATAATGCTTCTTGACAGTGTCATAAAGCTTATTTTCTTAGTCCAAGTAAAGTGACACAGGACCGGTCATAATGCTTCATGACAGTGTCATAAAGCTTATTTTCTTAGTCCAAGTAAAGTGACACAGGGACGGTCATAATGCTTCATGACAGTGTCATAAAGCTTATTTTCTTAGTCCAAGTAAAGTGACACAGGACGGTCATAATGCTTCATGACAGTGTCATAAAGCTTATTTTCTTAGTCCAAGTAAAGTGACACAGGATCGGTCATAATGCTTCATGACAGTGTCATAAAGCTTATTTTCTTAGTCCAAGTAAAGTGACACAGGACGGTCATAATGCTTCATGACAGTGTCATAAAGCTTATTTTCTTAGTCCAAGTAAGTGACACAGGACGGTCATAATGCTTCATGACAGTGTCATAAAGCTTATTTTCTTAGTCCAAGTAAAGTGACACAGGACGGTCATAATGCTTCATGACAGTGTCATAAAGCTTATTTTCTTAGTCCAAGTAAAGTGACACAGGACGGTCATAATGCTTCATGATAGTGTCATAAAGCTTATTTTCTTAGTCCAAGTAAAGTGACACAGGACGGTCATAATGCTTCTTGACAGTGTCATAAAGCTTATTTTCTTAGTCCAAGTAAAGTGACACAGGACGGTCATAATGCTTCTTGACAGTGTCATAAAGCTTATTTTCTTAGTCCAAGTAAAGTGACACAGGACGGTCATAATGCTTCTTGACAGTGTCATAAAGCTTATTTTCTTAGTCCAAGTAAAGTGACACAGGACGCTCATAATGCTTCTTGACAGTGTCATAAAGCTTATTTTCTTAGTCCAAGTAAAGTGACACAGGACGGTCATAATGCTTTTTGACAGTGTCATAAAGCTTATTTTCTTAGTCCAAGTAAAGTGACACAGGACGGTCATAATGCTTCATGACAGTGTCATAAAGCTTATTTTCTTAGTCCAAGTAAAGTGACACAGGACGGTCATAATGCTTCTTGACAGTGTCAAAAAGCTTATTTTCTTAGTCCAAGTAAAGTGACACAGGACGGTCATAATGCTTCTTGACAGTGTCATAAAGCTTATTTTCTTAGTCCAAGTAAAGTGACACAGGACGGTCATAATGCTTCTTGACAGTGTCAAAAGCTTATTTTCTTAGTCCAAGTAAAGTGACACAGGACGGTCATAATGCTTCTTGACAGTGTCATAAAGCTTATTTTCTTAGTCCAAGTAAAGTGACACAGGACGGTCATAATGCTTCATGACAGTGTCATAAAGCTTATTTTCTTAGTCCAAGTAAAGTGACACAGGACGGTCATAATGCTTCATGACAGTGTCATAAAGCTTATTTTCTTAGTCCAAGTAAAGTGACACAGGACGGTCATAATGCTTCATGACAGTGTCATAAAGCTTATTTTCTTAGTCCAAGTAAAGTGACACAGGATCGGTCATAATGCTTCATGACAGTGTCATAAAGCTTATTTTCTTAGTCCAAGTAAAGTGACACAGGACGGTCATAATGCTTCATGACAGTGTCATAAAGCTTATTTTCTTAGTCCAAGTAAAGTGACACAGGGACGGTCATAATGCTTCATGACAGTGTCATAAAGCTTATTTTCTTAGTCCAAGTAAAGTGACACAGGACGGTCATAATGCTTCATGACAGTGTCATAAAGCTTATTTTCTTAGTCCAAGTAAAGTGACACAGGACGGTCATAATGCTTCTTGACAGTGTCATAAAGTGTATTTTCTACAAGTTCTTTAAAAATATGATGAAAAAAACATGACTGTACAGAATTCATTACAACAACAACAAAGGGATTTAAGAAACAAACTTTCAAACGAAAGGAAACTTCTTGGCAGGGAAAAAAACACATTTGTAATAAATGTTTTGACACTCTTATGTAGGTCTCATAACCAGCCATTGGCACCCTTTCTAAAGATGAGCAAAAAAGACTGCATCCTGAACTGTACCAAGTATCAGGACATGTAAGCCAAAAACCTGCTTTCCTCTGCCAGGAGGCTGGAACATGGCCGAAAGTGGATCTTCCAGCAAGACATTAACCCCAAGCACTCATCAAAATCTACAATTAAATGGTTAACTTTCCACAAGTTTAACATTTTACTTAGTCTCCGGACTTGAACCCCATTTGAAAACCTGTGGTTTGAATTGAAGAGGGTAGTCCATAAGTGCAAATGAAGGATATCAAGGATCTGGAAAGATTCTGTACACAGCATGATGCTGTCACCACCATGCTTCACCGTAGGGAAGGTGCCAGGTTTCCTCCAGACGTGACGCTTAGCATTCTGGCCAAAATGTTCAATCTTGGGTTCATCAGATCAGAGAATCTTGTTTCTCATGGTCTGAGAGTCTTTAGGTGCCTTTTGGCAAACTCCAAGCGGGCTGTCATGTGCCTTTTACTGAGGAGTGGCTTCCATCTGGCCACTCTACCATAAAGGCCTGATTGGTGGAGTGCTGCAGAGATGGTTATCCTTCTGGAAGGTTCTCCCATCTCCACAGAGGAACTCTGGAGCTCTGTCAGAGTGACCATCGGGTTCTTGGTCACCTCCCTGACCAAGGTTCTTCTCCTCCGATTGATCAGTTTGGAGGGGCGGCCAGCTCTAGGAAGAGTCTTGGTGGTTCCAAACTTCTTCCATTTAAGCTTTGAGCTGGGCTAGTTGTCTGTGTAGCTTTGAGCTGGGCTAGGTGTCTGTGTAGCTTTGAGCTGGGCTAGTTGTCTGTGAAGCTTTGAGCTGGGCTAGTTGTCTGTGTAGCTTTGAGCTGCGCTAGGTGTCTGTGTAGCTTTGAGCTGGGCTAGTTGTCTGTGTAGCTTTGAGCTGGGCTAGTTGTCTGTGTAGCTTTGAGCTGCGCTAGGTGTCTGTGTAGCTTTGAGCTGGGCTAGTTGTCTGTGTAGCTACCATCTAGCTATAGCCAAGTGATGGTATATCATGAGATCTAATGCAATGAAATGGTTAGATACATGACGCAATAGGATATCATGTGTAACCCAGATGAATTGTAATGTGCTGGAAAATACAGTAGACCTTAGGTATTGCCATGTGTTGTGACAGAATGAGCTCTAATGCAATGTGATAAAGGCTGTCAAAATTCAAGATAATATAATATTGGATGAGATGTCTGTAATGTGTTGGGACATAAACCACTGCCATGAGATGTGATGCAATCTGATGTCCAGTCTTGTCAAGTGATGTCACTCATGGCCATAGTTATAATGTCATGTCTTGTCATGTTGTGGGCTGAGCCTTACCTCTGTTGGCCATTATTACCTTTTTGATTGGTTAATACTCAAGGTTCTGGGGGGACAAATGGGCGGAGCGAGAGAGAAGATACGCCCTCTTCACCGCCAGCAACCCCAGACCTCCTCGACCCACCCCGGCAACGCACAGCAACATCCTGGAGAGAGAGAGAGAGAGAGAGAGAGAGAGAGAGAGAGAGAGAGAGAGAGAGAGAGAGAGAGAGAGAGAGAGAGAGAGAGAGAGAGAGAGAGAGAGAGAGAGAGAGAGAGAGAGAGAGATGTCTTAAACAATGTTTTCAACCAATGCAAAAAATTTATGGACAACCAGAACAAGCCTGTTGGCATTTGTCAGCAGTGCCATGAAACTCCCAGTGCCAATGAGAGAGGGGAGGGACTGAGGAAGCACCTTTTATCACTTGTGGCTGAGTGGCGCAGTGGTCTAAGGCTCTGCAGTGCTAGCTGTGCCACTAGAGATCCTGGTTCGAATCCAGGCTCTGTCGTAGCCGGCCGCGACCGGGAGACCCACGGGGCGGCGCACAATTGGTCCAGGGTAGGAGAGGGAATGGCCGGCAGGGATGTAGTTCAGTTGGTAGAGCATGGCGTTTGCAACGCCAGGGTTGTGGGTTCGATTCCCATGGGGGGCCAGTGTATAAAAAAGAATGTATGCACTCACTAAATGTAAGTTGCTCTGTAAATGTCTATGCCTAAGACATTCATTGCATTAGTCATTTTACCCAGCACTAACCTCCAACTACCGACACACTGACACACACACACACAGCCATCAAGATCTGACTACCACCTCAGCACACACACTCATCTCATCATCTGTAGCTCAATTGGTAGAGCACGGCGCTTGTAACGCCAGGGTAGTGGGTTCGATCCCCGGTACCACCCATACGTAAAAATGTATGCACACATGACTGTAAGTCGCTTTGGATAAAAGCGTCTGCTAAACGGCATATTATTATCTCACCTCATCTCATCTCAGTAGCTGTTCAGCTGTAAATGTGAATGTCTGCCAAGTGTGCACTACCACATCCATGTCATCTTAGACATTCCTTCCTAGGTTAATGCTCCTTCTACTGTCTGAGTGATGCTGATGGATCTGTTTTACAGGCCTCTGCTGCCACCCTGTGGTGATCACTGGTACTACACTACAATCAATTGGCTCCACAGAGGTCAATGGGAGAGTATGATGTGGAAAAAGGCTTCAAACTGACCAATAACCTTCACTTTTAGTGAACACACGCAATAAAACAAACACACACATACACAATCTTGGCGGGATGGGGAAGGGGTTCGGTAAGACCCTCTAAGAACAGACAGATGAGATGGTCACGGTGAGGTCTGGTACTGGTCCAGTATGGCTTTCTGTTATAAACAGGGAACACACACACAGTAACGAACACACGCACAGGGTCATAGACTAACAAATACACTTACACGTTGGAAAGAGAAACGGCCTAAGAAAATATGTACCAGTCTGAATAGAGAATAGAGACAGGCCATTAACTAGAGAACAGAGACAGCCCATTAGACTAGAGAATAGAGACAGACCATTAGACTAGAGAATAGAGACAGACCATTAGACTAGAGAATAGAGACAGACCATTAGACTAGAGAATAGAGACAGACCATTAGACTAGAGAATAGAGACAGACCATTAGACTAGAGAATAGAGACAGACCACGAGACTAGAAGAGTTAATAGAGACAGCCCATTGGACTAGAGAATAGAGACAGACCATTAGACTAGAGAATAGAGACAGCCCATTAACTAGAGAACAGATACAGCTCATTAGACTAGAAAATAGAGACAGACCATTAGACTAGAGAATAGAGACAGACCATTAGACTAGAGAATAGAGACAGACCATTAGACTAGAGAATAGAGACAGACCATTAGACTAGAGAATAGAGACAGACCATTAGACTAGAGAATAGAGACAGACCACGAGACTAGAGAATAGAGACAGACCACGAGACTAGAAGAGTTAATAGAGACAGCCCATTGGACTAGAGAATAGAGACAGACCATTAGACTAGAGAATAGAGACAGCCCATTAACTAGAGAACAGAGACAGCTCATTAGACTAGAGAATAGAGACAGACCATTAGACTAGAGAATAGAGACAGACCATTAACTAGAGAACAGAGACAGCTCATTAGACTAGAGAATAGAGACAGACCATTAGACTAGAGAATAGAGACAGACCATTAGACTAGAGAATAGAGACAGACCATTAGACTAGAGAATAGAGACAGACCATTAGACTAGAGAATAGAGACAGACCATTAGACTAGAGAATAGAGACAGACCACGAGACTAGAGAATAGAGACAGACCATTAGACTAGAGAATAGAGACAGACCACGAGACTAGAAGAGTTAATAGAGACAGCCCATTGGACTAGAGAATAGAGACAGCCCATTAGACAAGAGAATAGAGACAGCCCATTAAAATAGAGAATAGAGACAGCCGATTGGACTAGAGAATAGAGACAACTCATTAGACTAGAGAATAGAGACAGCCCATTAAAATAGACTAGAGAATAGAGACAGACCATTAGACTAGAGAATAGACACAGAACTATGATAGACAATTATCACCAGTTGGACAGCCAATACTCTCAGATAACATACTGTATGGTCAGAAGGGTAGTTTAAAGCATTATGTTTGTAAAACTCAGACCATCACCTTCATCATAACCATCATCATCATCACCATCACCATCATCACCATCACCATCACCACCATCACCATCATCATCATCATATTATTTTGTATCGTCATCTTCGTCACCATCTTATTCTTAATCATCATCATCATCATCATAACAACTATTGTCTCTTAATATTCTTCATCATAATCATCATCCTGCTAGCAATAGACAAACAGGAGAATAACTTCCTGTTTGTACTATGAGATCACCAACTACAAAAGTTACAAAAGAAGACACACTCACACACACACAACACAACACAACACAACACAACACACACACAAATAAAGTGGTGATCCTAACTGACCTAAGACAGGAACATTTTTACTAGGATTAAATGTCAGGAATTGTGAAAAACTGAGTTTAAATGTATTTGGCTATGGTGTATGTAAACCTCCGACTTCAACTGTACATACATAAACACACATACAGTTGAAGTCGGAAATTTACATACACCTTAGCCAAATACATTTTCACAATTCCTGATATTTAATCCTAGTAAAAATTCCCTGTCTTGGGTCAGTTAGGATCACCACTTTATTTTAAGAATGTGAAATGTCAGAATAATAGTAGAGAGAATGATTTATTTCAGCTTTTATTTCTTTCATCACATTCCCAGTGGGTCAGAAGTTTACATACACTCAATTAGTATTTGGTAGCATTGCCTTTAAATTGTTTAACTTGGGTCAAACGTTTCGGGTAGCCTTCCACAAGCTTCCCACAATAAGTTGGTTGAATTTTGGCCCATTCCTCCTGACAGAGCTGGTGTAACCGAGTCAGGTTTGTAGGCCTCCTTGCTCGCACACGCTTTTTCAGTTCTGCCCACAAACTTTCTACAGGATTGAGGTCAGGGCTTTGTGATGGCCAATCCAATGACTTGACTTTGTTGTCCTTAAGCCATTTTGCCACAACTTTGGAAGTATGCTTGGGGTCATTGTCCATTTGGAAGACCCATTTGCGACCAAGCTTTAACTTCCTGACTGATGTCTTCAGATGTTGCTTCAATATATCCACATAATTTTCCTTCCTCATGATGCCATCTATTTTGTGAAGTGCACCAGTCCCTCCTGCAGCAAAGCACCCCCACAGCATGATGCTGCCACCCCCGTGCTTCACGGTTGGGATGGTGTTCTTCAGCTTGCAAGCTACCCCTTTTTTCCTCCACACATAACGATGGTCATTATGGCCAAACAGTTCTATTTTTGTTTAATCAGACCAGAGGACATTTCTCCAAAAAGTAAGATTTTTGTCCCCATGTGCAGTTGCAAACCGTAATCTGGCTTTTTTATGGCGGTTTTGGAGCAGTGGCTTCTTCCTTGCTGAGCATCCTTTCAGGTTATGTCGATATAGGACTCGTTTTACTGTGGATATAGATACTTTTGTACCTGTTTCCTCCAGCATCTTCACACGGTCCATTGCTGTTGTTCTGGGATTGATTTGCACTTTTCGCACCAAATTTCGTTCATCTCTAGGAGACAGAACGCTTCTCCTTCCTGAGCGGTATGACGGCTGCGTGGTCCCATGGTGTTTATACTTGTGTACTATTGTTTGTACAGAGGAACGTGGTACCTTCAGGCGTTTGAAAATTGCTCCCAAGGATGAACCAGACTTGTGGAGGTCTACAATTTTATTTCTGAGGTCTTGGCTGATTTATTTTTATATTCCCATGATGTCAAGCAAAGAGGCACATTTTGAAGGTAGGCCTTGAAATACATCCACAGGTACACCTCCAATTGACTCAAATGATGTCAATTAGCCTATAGAAGCTTCTAAAGCCATGACATCATTTTCTGGAATTTTCCATGCTGTTTAAAGGCACAGTCAAGTTAGTGTATGTAAACTTCTGACCCACTGGAATTGTGATACAGTGAATTATAAGTGAAATAATCTGTCTGTAAACAATTGTTGGAAAAATTACTTGTGTCATGCACAAAGTAGATGTCCTAACCGACTTGCCAAAACTATAGTTTGTTAACAAGAAAGTGTATGTAAACTTCCGACTTCAACTGTACATTATTCAATGTCAAGTGAGACATTGTAGGTATTCAGTGATCTTTTTAATATCTCAAACATGTTTAAAATCTGCCATTTCACTGTGTTTAAGGCAAACACTTAGGACCCAAGTTAAGCGCGTGTAGATGGAATGTAATTTCAATTTGATGCGCGTTTCTCTCTATGCGTATTCTGACCTTAAACTTAAGCACGACAATAGTGCTGTTCACCTGCTATTTGTTTTTATAAATGAACAATGTCTACAGATACATAGAAATACTTTTTTTATAATTTATTTTCCTTTAACTTTTCCACCCCTCCCTTAATTGGAGTAGACTAGTGAACAACAACGCTTACATACAATACCGTTCAAAAGTTTGGGGTCACTTAGAAATGTCCTTGTTTTCGAAAGAAAAGCAATTTTTTTGTCCATTAAAATAACATCAAATTGATCAGAAATACAGTGTAGACATTGTTAATATTGTAAATGGCTATTTTAGTAGGAAACGGCTGATTTTTAATGGAATATCTACATAGGCGTACAGAGGCCCATTATCAGCAACCATCATTCCTGTATTCCATTACCGTTGAGAATAGAACTGGGCTTCTTGAGACTCCAGTGCCTTGCAAAAGTATTCACCCCCCTTGGTGTTTTTCCTATTTTGTTGCATTGCAACCTGTAATTTAAATGGATTTTTATTTGGATTTCATGTAATGGACATACACAAAATAGTCCAAATTGGTGAAGTGAAATGAAAAAAATAACTTATTTCAAAAAATTCTAAAAAATAAATAACGGAAAAGTGGTGCGTGCATATGAATTCACCCCCTTTGCTATGAAGCTCCTAAATAAGATCTGGTCCAACCAATTACCTTCAGAAGTCACATTATTAGTTAAATAAAGTCCACCTGTCTGCAATCTAAGTGTCACATTATCTGTCACATGATCTCAGTATATATACACCTGTTCTGAAAGGCTTCAGAGTCTGCAACACCACTAAGAAAGTGGCACCACCAAGCAAGCGACACCATGAAGACCAAGGAGCTCTCCAAATAGGTCAGGGACAAAGCTGTGGAGAAGTACAGATCAGGGTTGGGTTATAAAAAAATATACGAAACTTTGAACACCCTCAAGCCGATACCACGACGGCCCTCAAAGAACTTCACTGGACTTTATGCAAATTAGAAACCACATATCCTGAGGCTGCATTTATTGTAGCCGGGGATTTTAACAAAGCAAATTTGAGGACTAGGCTGCCAAAGTTCTATCAACATATTGACTGTTGTATTCGGGCTGCTAAAATCCTTGACCATTGCTGCTCGAACTTCCGGGATGGTTATAAGGCCCTCCCCCACCCTCCTTTCGGCAAATCTGACCACGACTCCATTTTGCTCCTCCTTTCCTATAGGCAGAAACTCAAACAGGAAGTACCCGTGCTAAGGACTATTCAACGCTGGTCTGACCAATCGGAATCCACGCTTCAAGATTGTTTTGATCACGCGGACTGGGATGTGTTCTGGGTAGCTTGCAAAAAAAATGTTGACGAATACACTGAAACGGTGACTGAGTTTATCTGGAAGTGTATAGGTGATGTTGTGCCCACTGTGACTATTAAAACCTACCCTAACTAGAAACCGTGGATAGATGGCAGTATTCGCGCAAATCTGAAAGCGCGAACCACCGCATTTAACCATGGCAAGGTGACTGGGAATATGGCAGAATACAAACAGTGTAGCTACTCACTCCGCAAGGCAATTAAACTGGCAAAACATCAGTATAGAGACAAAGTGGAGTCGCAATTCAACGGCTCAGACATGAGACGTATGTGGCAGGGTCTACAGACAATCACAGACTACAAAAGAACACCGACGTCTCGCTGCCAGACAAGCTAAACACCTTCTACGCCCGCTTTGAGGATAACACAGTACCACTGGCGAGGCCCACTACCAAGGACTGTGGCCTTTAAGCCTGTTAACCCCCGCAAGGCTGCCGGCCCAGACGGCATCCCTAGCCGCGTCCTCAGAGCATGTGCAGACCAGCTGGCTGGTGTGTTTACAGACATATTCAATCTCTCCCTATCCCAGTCTGCTGTCCCCACATGCTTCAAGATGGCCACCATTGTTCCTGAACCCAAGAAAGCAAAGGTAACTGAACTAAATGACTATCGCCCCATAGCACTCACCTCTGTCATCATTTTTACATTTTAGTCATTTAGCAGACGCTCTTATCCAGAGCGACTTACAGTTAGATCATGAAATGCTTTGAGAGACTAGTCAAAGATCATATCACCTCTACTTTACCTGTCACCCTAGACCCACTTCAATTTGCTTACCGCCCCAATAGATCCACAGACGATGCAATCGCCATCGCACTGCACACAGCACTACCCCATCTGGACAAGAGGAATACCTATGTAAGAATGCTGCTCATTGACTATAGCTCAGCATTCAACACCCTAGTACCCTCCAAGCTCATCATTAAGCTCGAGGCCCTGGGTCTGAACCCCGCCCTGCGCAACTGGGTCCTGGACTTCCTGACGGGCCGCCCCAGGTGATGAAGGTAGGAAATTGTACCATATTTCCCATATAGTGTACTACTTTTGACAAGATTCCTATGGGCCCTGGTCGAAAGTAGTGCACTACATAGGGAATAGGGTGCCATTTTGGTACGCACATCCAGATAACCATCAACTGAAACTCACAGTGACTAGGACCACTTCGAGAGCTGTAGAGACAAGATGTGCACCCCTGTCAACATTAGCCTATCTATGTCAATATCTACCCATTTAGGCAAAGGATGGAGAAAGGGTTGGTTGGTTGGATGGATGGATGGATGGATGGATGGATGGATGGATTGGCGCCCCCCCCTTGGTTTGTGCTGTGGTGGAGACCTCTGTGGGCTATACTCGGCCTTGTCTCAGGATTGTAAGTTGGTGGTTGGGGATATCCCTCTAGTGGTGCGGGGGCTGTGCTTTGGCGGAGTGGGTGGGGTTATATCCTTCCTGTTTGGCCCTGTCCGGGGTTTCTTCGGATGGGGCCACAGTGTCTCCGGACCGCTCCTGTCTCAGCCTCCAGTATTTATGCTGCAGTAGTTTATGTGTCGGGGGGCTGGGGTTAGTTGGTTATACCTGGAGTACTTCTCCTGTCTTATCCAGTGTCCTGTGTGAATTTAAGTATGCTCTCTCTAATTCTCTCGTTCTCTCTTTCTCTCTGAGAACCTGAGCCCTAGGACCATACGTCAGGACTACCGGGCATGATGACACCTTGCTGTCCCCAGTCCGCCTGGCCTTGCTGCTATTCCAGTTTCAACTGTTCTGCCTGCGGCTACGAAACCCCTACCTGTCCCAGACCTGCTGTTTTCAACTCTAAATGATCGGCTATGAAAAGCCAACTGAGAGACCTGAGCCCTAGGACCATACGTCGGGACTACCGGCCGTGGTGACTCCTTGCTGTCCCCAGTCCGCCTGGCCTTGCTGCTATTCCAGTTTAAACTGTTCTGCCTGCGGTTATGGAACCCCTACCTGTCCCAGACCTGCTGTTTTAAACTCTAATGATCGGCTATGAAAAGCCAACTGAGATTTATTCCTGATTATTATTTGACCATGCTTGTCACTTATGAACATTTTTGAACATCTTGGCATGGTTCTGTTATAATCTCCACCCGGCACAGCCAGAAGAGGACTGGCCACCCCTCATAGCCTGGTTCCTCTCTAGGTTTCTTCCTAGGTTTTGCCTTTCTAGGGAGTTTTTCCTAGCCACCGTGCTTCTACACCTGCATTACTAGCTGTTTGGGGTTTTAGGCTGGGTTTCTGTACAGCACTTCGAGATATTAGCTGATGTAAGAAGGGCTATATAAAATAAAATTGATTGATTGATTGATGGATGGATGGATGGATGGATGATGGATGGCTGGATGGATGGCTGGATGGAGGGAGGGAGGGAGGGAGGGATGGATGGATGGATGGATGGATGGATGGATGGATGGGTGGGTGGGTGGGTGGATGGATGGATGTAGGATGGATGGATGGATGGATGGATGGAGGGAGGGAGGGAGGGAGGGAGGGAGGGAGGGAGGGAGGGAGGGAGGGAGGGAGGGAGGGAGGGAGGGAGGGAGGGATGGATGGATGGATGGATGGATGGATGGATGGATGGATGGATGGATGGATGGATGGATGGATGGATGGATGGATGGATGATGGATGGATGGATGGATGGATGGATGGATGGATGGATGGATGGATGGATGGATGTGTGAGCGGGAAAGAAAAACGGGGATACAGAGAGATAAAAATATATATATATTTTAATAACATTTAAATTCAAAAAATGTAAATACTCAATACACATCATTTACAGATTTCCCAGTCTATTTATATATTTTAAATGCTTTCGATGGTGCAAAACAAGTTTTTAAAAAATGTGAATGTAGTCCTATACATGTATGTTCTATTCATTATAATTCCAGAATGCTACTGCCAGAGGATTTGACCTTCCACCCCTCCCCCGGTGACCCCCAGGGCTCCTTTCACTTCCGGGTCATAGTAGAAACCTGCCGCAGGATCAGAGTTCAACTGAAACAAGTCCCACGATTGCTGGACAGAGAGGAGGCGGGCATGTCCTCTCTGATTAGGGGTGGAGTTGATGACAGTTACACTGTTGCTATTGGTTATGGTATTGGTGTTTGGAATGTTTGGAACACTGATGTTGTTGTTGTTGATGATGGTGTGAGCACCACTAGTGCGGTGGTTGCTGTTGTTGTTGATGGGGCCTGGGAGGTA
>NW_025534267.1:195000-202500 GCF_020615455.1 Coregonus clupeaformis
TGAGGGGTCAAGGGTTACCAGCGTAATGGTAGTCTACTGCTGATGACGGGTTAGAGAAGAACAATCTCTCCAATGTGGCCTGGAGAGAGGGATGACAGAGGAAGGAAGAAAGCTGGATTAGAGAAGGAAAAGAGAAATGTTTGGAACAGAGAGTAAACAAAATAATAAATGAATGAATGAATGAATGAATGAATGAATGAATGAATGAATGAATGAATGAATGAATGAATGAATGAATGGTTTCTCTCTCCTCACCAGTGTATCTCCATGACAGAGGTAGAGACAGTGTAGAGCCAGCTCTGTGTTGCTGCCCCCTCCTGGTAGACAGCTAGAACTACACACAGACAACAACGCCTCCACTGAGATGGGAGAACGGAAGGATCAGAGAAGTGTGAATGAAAAATACACAGTCGGGTTTTTAATCTCTGATTAGCCTGAGACTCATCCAGTATAAAACAGAGACCCCTCAAACTCATCTCTGGACCTGGAAGCCAGTTCCACTGTGTTTTTTAATTGTTCCCCTCTAATCAGGGACTGATATAGACCTGGGACACAAGATGGGATAAATTAATTATCAGGTAGAACAGAAAATAAGCAGTCTCTGGCCTCGTAGAGTTGAATACCCCTGACATAGACCATATTGATATCTCTGGCCTCGTAGAGTTGAATACCCCTGACAGAGACCATATTGATGTCTCTGGCCTCGTAGAGTTGAATACCCCTGACAGAGACCATATTGATGTCTCTGGCCTCGTAGAGTTGAATACCCCTGACATAGACCATATTGATATCTCTGTCCTCGTAGAGTTGAATACCCTGACATAGACCATATTGATGTCTCTGGCCTCGTAGAGTTGAATACCTCTGACATAGACCATATTGATATTTATGGCCTCGTAGAGTTGAATACCCCTGACATAGACCATATTGATGTCTCTGGCCCCGTAGAGTTGAATACCCCTGACATAGACCATATTGATGTCTCTGGCCTCGTAGAGTTGAATGCCCCTGACATAGACCATATTGATGTCTCTGGCCTCGTAGAGTTGAATACCCCTGACAGAGACCATATCGATGTTTCTGGCCTTGTAGAGTTGAATACCCTGACATAGACCATATTGATATCTCTGTCCTCGTAGAGTTGAATACCATGACATAGACCATATTGATGTCTCTGGCCTCGTAGAGTTGAATACCTCTGACATAGACCATATTGATATCTATGGCCTCGTAGAGTTGAATACCCCTGACATAGACCATATTGATGTCTCTGGCCTCGTAGAGTTGAATACACCTGACATAGACCATATTGAAGACTCTGGCCTCGTAGAGTTGAATACCACTGACATAGACCATATTGATGTCTCTGGCCTCGTAGAGTTGAATACCCCTGACATAGACCATATTGATGTCTCTGGCCTCGTAAAGTTGAATACCCCTGACATAGACCATATTGATTTATCTGGCCTTGTAGAGTTGAATACCCCTGACATAGACCCTGTTGATATCTCTGGCCTCGTATAGTTGAATAACGCTGACATAGACCATATTGATGTCTCTGGCCTCGTAGAGTTGAATACCCATGACATAGACCATATTGATGTCTCTGGCCTCGTAGAGTTGAATACCCCTGACAGACCATATTGATGTGTCTGGCCTCGTAGAGTTGAATACCCCTGACAGAGACCATATTGATATCTCTGGCCTCGTAGAGTTGAATACCCCTAAGATAGACCATATTGATATCTCTGGCCTCGAAGAGTTGAATACCCCTGACATAGACCATATTGATGTCTCTGGCCTTGTAGAGTTGAATACCCCTGACATAGACCATATTGATGTCTCTGGCCTCGTAGAGTTGAATACCCTGACATAGACCATATTGATGTCTCTGGCCTCGTATAGTTGAATACCTCTGACATGGACCATATTGATGTCTCTGGCCTCGTAGAGTTGAATACCCCTGACATAGACCATATTAATGATCTCAGGCCTCGTAGAGTTGAATACCCCTGACATAGACCATATGGATATCTCTGGCCTCGTAGAGTTGAATACCCCTGACATAGACATATTGATTCTTCAGGCCTCGTAGAGTTGAATACCCCTGACATAGACCATATTGATGTCTCTGGCCTCGTAGAGATGAATACCCCTGACATAGACCATATTGATGTCTCTGGCCTCGTAGAGCTGAATACCCATGACATAGACCATATTGATGTCTCTGGCCTCGTAGAGTTGAATACCCCTGACATAGACCATATTGATGTCTCTGGCCTCGTAGAGTTGAATACCCCTGACATAGGCCATATTGATGTCTCTGGCCTCATAGAGTTGAATACCCCTGACATAAACCATATTGATATATCTGTCCTCGTAGAGTTAAATACCCCTGACATAGACCATATTGATTATTCTGGCCTCGTAGAGTTGAATACCCCTGACATAGACCATAGTGATATCTCTGGCCTCTTAGAGTTGAATAACCCTGAAATAGACTATATTGGTATCTCTGGCCTCGTAGAGTTGAAAACCCCTGACATAGACCATATTGATGTCTCTGGCCTCGTAGAGTTGAATACCCCTGACATAGACCATATTGATTATTCTGGCCTCGTAGCGTTCAATACCCCTGACATAGACCATAGTGATATCTCTGGCCTCTTAGAGTTGAATAACCCTGAAATAGACCATATTGGTATCTCTGGCCTCGTAGAGTTGAATACCCCTGACATAGACCATATTGATGTCTCTGGCCTCGTAGAGTTGAATACCACTGACATAGACCATATTGATTATTCTGGCCTCGTAGAGTTCAATACCCCTTACATAGACCATATTGATGTTTCTGGCCTCGTAGAGTAGAATACCCCTGACATAGACCATATTGATATATCTGTCCTCGTAGAGTTGAATACCCCTGACATAGACCATATTGATGTCTCTGAACTCGTAGAATTGCATACCCCTGACATAGACCATATTGATGTTTCTGGCCTCGTAGAGTTGAATACCCCTGACATAGACCATATTGATGTCTCTGGCCTCGTAGAGATGAATACCCCTGACATAGACCATATTGATGTCTCTGGCCTCGTAGAGATGAATACCCCTGACATAGACCATATTGATGTGTCTGGCCTTGTAGAGCTGAATACCCATGACATAGACCATATTGATGTCTCTGGCCTCGTAGAGTTGAATACCCCTGACATAGACCATATTGATGTCTCTGGCCTCGTAGAGTTGAATACCCCTGACATAAACCATATTGACATATCTGTCCTTGTAGAGTTGAATACCCCGGACATAGACGATATTGATGTCTCTGGCCTCGTAGAGTTGAATACCCCTGACATTGGACCATATTGATGTCTCTGGCCTCGTAGAGTTGAATACCCCTGACATAGACCATATTGATGTCTCTGGCCTCGTAGAGTTGAATACCCCTTGACATAGATCATATTGATATATTTGGCCTCTTAGGGTTGAATACCCCTGACATAGACCATATTGATGTCACTGGCCTCGTAGAGTTGAATACCCCTGACATAGACCATATTGATGTCTCTGGCCTCGTAGAGTTGAATACCCCTTGACATAGATCATATTGATATATTTGGCCTCTTAGGGTTGAATACCCCTGACATAGACCATATTGATGTCACTTATCCAAGACTTTCAGGTATAGAGAGTCATTAACATGAGTAGATGCTAAGGAAGTATGGTTGAATGCTTCTTCTTACCTTCTTCCTGAATTACAGAACTCTTCTGAAGCTCCTCCCATGGTTTCCAGAGCAACTCCTTGTTGGATGATGATTCTTCTGACCACGCCCCTGACCCCTCCTCCCTCTCTAGACAACATGGCAGCTCAGCCTGGAACCCTGGACCCACATTGATACACCTGGGAGAATGAATCAATGAACGAACGAATGAGTGAAAGAACAAACAAATGAACGAGTGATAGAAGATGAAAAAAGTGGATTTACTAAATAAATAATACTAAATCCATCCAAACTCACGGAAGTATAGAATATCCCTTCTTCTCTTCTGTCATCCTTCCCATCGCTCGTTCCCCAGCTGAAGGGGGGATGAGGGAGGAGAGGAGCCCCGTTCCCCTGCGTTGGGGGTTCAGCATAGGTAGAGGGGTGTAGTGGAGCCTTCTCCCAAACCGCTCCACCTCCCTCTGCCATCCACCTCTACTAGACTGGAGCAGACTGGGGAAGGGAGTACCTCTATACACCACTAGGGGTGCTGCTCCATGCTCTGGCAGTCCACGCGGGGGCTGGGATGGAAGAGAGGATGGGTGGAGGGATGGATGAAGGGGTGAGGCAAAGACAAAGTTTGATTCTACCGGAGTTTGAAGACTATAGTGACCTGTGAGCAGAAGAGAGGGGGGGGAGCAACAGAACAAATGGGAGGGAGGTAAGGAGCACAGCAGCATACCTGACTCCTACTGACACACAGCACCATACCTGACTCCTACTGACACACAGCACCATACCTGACTCCTACTAACACACAGCACCATACCTGACCCCTACTAACACACAGCACCATACCTGACTCCTACTAACACACAGCACCATACCTGACTCCTACTGACACATAGCACCATACCTGACTCCCACTGACAAACAGCACCATACCTGACTCCTACTGACACACAGCACCATACCTGACTCCTACTGACACACAGCACCATACCTGACTCCTACTGACACACAGCACCATACCTGACTCCTACTGACACACAGCACCATACCTGACTCCTACTGACACACAGCACCATACCTGACTCCTACTGACACACAGCACCATACCTGACTCCTACTGACACACAGCACCATACCTGACTCCTACTGACACACAGCACCATACCTGACTCCTACTAACACACAGCACCATACCTGACTCCTACTGACACACAGCACCATACCTGACTCCTACTGACACACAGCACCATACCTGACTCCTACTGACACACAGCACCATACCTGACTCCTACTAACACACAGCACCATACCTGACTCCTACTGACACACAGCACCATACCTGACTCCTACTAACACACAGCACCATACCTGACTCCTACTGACACACAGCACCATACCTGACTCCTACTGACACACAGCACCATACCTGACTCCTACTGACACACAGCACCATACCTGACTCCTACTGACACACAGCACCATACCTGACTCCTACTGACACACAGCACCATACCTGACTCCTACTAACACACAGCACCATACCTGACTCCTACTGACACGCAGCACCATACCTGACTCCTACTAACACGCAGCACCATACCTGACTCCTACTGACACACAGCACCATACCTGACTCCTACTAACAGCACCATACCTGACTCCTACTGACACACAGCACCATACCTGACTCCTACTGACACACAGCACCATACCTGACTCCTACTGACACACAGCACCATACCTGACTCCTACTAACACACAGCACCATACCTGACTCCTACTGACACACAGCACCATACCTGACTCCTACTGACACACAGCACCATACCTGACTCCTACTGACACACAGCACCATACCTGACTCCTACTAACACACAGCACCATACCTGACTCCTACTGACACACAGCACCATACCTGACTCCTACTGACACACAGCACCATACCTGACTCCTACTGACACACAGCACCATACCTGACTCCTACTGACACACAGCACCATACCTGACTCCTACTAACACACAGCACCATACCTGACTCCTACTGACACGCAGCACCATACCTGACTCCTACTAACACACAGCACCATACCTGACTCCTACTGACACACAGCACCATACCTGACTCCTACTAACACACAGCACCATACCTGACTCCTACTGACACACAGCACCATACCTGACTCCTACTGACACACAGCATCATACCTGACCCCTACTAACACACAGCACCATACCTGACCCCTACTAACACACAGCACCATACCTGACTCCTACTGACACACAGCACCATACCTGACTCCTACTGACAGCACCATACCTGACTCCTACTGACACACAGCACCATACCTGACTCCTACTGACACACAGCACCATACCTGACTCCTACTAACACACAGCACCATACCTGACTCCTACTGACACACAGCACCATACCTGACTCCTACTGACAGCACCATACCTGACTCCTACTAACACACAGCACCATACCTGACTCCTACTGACAGCACCATACCTGACTCCTACTAACACACAGCACCATACCTGACTCCTACTGACACACAATACCATACCTGACTCCTACTAACACACAGCACCATACCTGACTCCTACTGACACACAGCACCATACCTGACTCCTACTGACAGCACCATACCTGACTCCTACTAACACACAGCACCATACCTGACTCCTACTGACACACAGCACCATACCTGACTCCTACTGACACACAGCACCATACCTGACTCCTACTGACACACAGCACCATACCTGACTCCTACTCACACACAGCACCATACCTGACTCCTACTGACACACAGCACCATACCTGACTCCTACTGACACACAGCACCATACCTGACTCCTACTGACACACAGCACCATACCTGACTCCTACTGACACACAGCACCATACCTGACTCCTACTGACACACAGCACCATACCTGACTCCTACTGACACACAGCACCATACCTGACTCCTACTGACACACAGCACCATACCTGACTCCTACTGACACACAGCACCATACCTGACTCCTACTGACACACAGCATCATACCTGACTCCTACTAACACACAGCACCATACCTGACTCCTACTGACACACAGCACCATACCTGACTCCTACTGACACACAGCACCATACCTGACTCCTACTGACACACAGCACCATACCTGACTCCTACTAACACACAGCACCATACCTGACTCCTACTGACACACAGCACCATACCTGACTCCTACTAACACACAGCACCATACCTGACTCCTACTGACACACAGCACCATACCTGACTCCTACTGACACACAGCACCATACCTGACTCCTACTGACACACAGCACCATACCTGACTCCTACTGACACACAGCACCATACCTGACTCCTACTGACACACAGCACCATACCTGACTCCTACTGACACACAGCACCATACCTGACTCCTACTGACACACAGCACCATACCTGACTCCTACTGACACACAGCACCATACCTGACTCCTACTGACACACAGCACCATACCTGACTCCTACTGACACACAGCACCATACCTGACTCCTACTGACACACAGCACCATACCTGACTCCTACTAACAGCACCATACCTGTATTATTCTCATAGTCCTGGTGAACCTGTCTCCGGGTAAACACTGCCTCCTGGCAGTATACACGGCCGGCGCTTGAGGGGTTGCCCTCGACGACACCAACTTCACCTGACTGCTGCAGCCAATGAGAGGGCGGGAGCTTCCACATGACGGCGGAGGGGTGGGAGGAGTGGAG